>NW_015151743.1:26178-36231 GCF_000732505.1 Cyprinodon variegatus
TGATCTTTAAACATAATTATATTGAACAGTGTTGTGCCATAAACCTTGATCGTAATTTTGGACATTGAGAACCAATGTCCACAGGATCCCTCCTGGAGGTGTGCCTTGGCCCCATGGACCCAGTTGGCTGAGATGGGGTTGCAGAGCAGAGAAGAGAGACCTCACAGCTGTTCATGAACAAAACTGCATCCTCTTACCTGTTATCATGTTACGATGAAACATGGACATTGGTTCTTAACGTCCAAATTTATGATCATGGTTTATTTTACAAGAGCAACAGAAAAGATAACTCTTTACTTAATACTCTGAGCTCTGTGAGCGCTCCCCTGGTAGCTGCTGCTGCCGCAGTGCATGCTGGGACAGCTGTCAATCTCAAGAACAGACAACTCTGCTCTGATGCATGCTGGGTAAAGAGGGAGGGGCAAGAACATAATCCAGGGACTTAGTCCGTTCTCAGTTTTCTTGTTGTTGTGAATTGGAACAGTGCTAGGGCTGAGGCTGATGACGTTTCACGAGTACATGAGAACGCACAAGTACACATATTGAGGAACGGCATTTCTTTCAGTTATTGTGACTAGTGGTCTTAATGGCTAGTCTACCGCATGAAACTGTTCTCTGGTTTCCATGACGTCACTTTATCCACTATTTAGCACTTCATTCAACCCTCATCTAATCAAACTGATTCATTTCTTTAAAGACACTAAAGTAAAAAAAAAATAGAAGTCCTTTGTTCCTTCATCCCTGAAGGAGCAGAGATGTGTGCAGCACTTGTGTGAAGCTAAAGTCAGAGTGAATGAAACCAGGGAGCAGCAGACTTCACTGAGGAATAAATAGATTTGGGACTAATGTTTTAAGAGCAGGAAAGTGTAGCGATAAACGGGGACACATGGGAGGCTGAAAGGTCACAGTGGGGCGACATCACAGATGGCTGAATGAGGCCGACCTGAAGGCATGTCATCCCTCAGAGATGTCTCCTCCCGACAAGCAGCCGGTGAAGGTGCTAAAACCGCTCCACACAAAACACTCACTCACACTTGGCGGGTGAACATGAAAACTCAATCATTCCTGCAATTACAGGCAGAGCTTTCTGTTTGCAGGCGATTACTGCAGAGTGGGTGCAAAGTGCTGTGGCAGGCTGCAGCAGAAACACTTTTTATATTGTTTTATTGAAGAGCTCTGAGGGACTCCTGCTGTTCGTCACATTGGATGATCTTAAATTAATACCTCGCCATTCTGATAGAAATCTGCTGGAAAAATATAATAAAGTATTAGTGTTTTTTTATTTTAATGGCTTCTTCTTAATTTACTGCAGGAAAAAAAGCGTTTTTTCATTCTGAGAATCTGAAATATTTCCAATTATGTTTTAATTTCCTTTTTTCAAAGGCTGTTTTTTTTTCATTTGTAGCAATCCTTTATAATGGGGAAAAAGCTTAAAGTGTTGAAGGATTGTTGACTTTAGCCTAATAGTATTAGAAAAAAAATCGTGGTGGAAATGAATTCATCTGTAAAGAATGAAAGAAATTCAAAGATGCTAAAATTAGAGGAAAGTTCAGGAATCTGTTCACCTTATCAGCCACTGCAGCCCAAAAAAACATCCACCATCTGCTGTTTAGTGTTGATATAAGTTTATTACTTTCTTCTACAATCTTCCTAAATGTTTTTTCCAGCATTAATATTTCACCTCTTGCTCATCCAAATCATGAAATGAAAAAACAACCGGTAACATAGCTGTGAGATTACAGCCTTTACTTCTAAGCTAAAAAACTCATGCCTGAATGGCGTTAATGACCTAAATGGGTTTTCTTAGGTGCAAAAATGAGACCCTGCATGGAGGTTATTTTTGTTTTTTAAAACATATTAATTGTTTACAATTCAGAGAATGAAGTGGAGGAAAGCAGTACTGATGCAATAAAATACTGCTGACCAATGAAAATTTGTCCAAGCTGTAGTAAACTATGAGCGATGGTTAAAATCAGCAGACTTGCTCAGGATGCCCCATAGAGACCTTACTTATCTGCCAGTCCATTCTTTTGGGTCCCCATGGGGCTTCGTTTCATACTGAACCAGAGAAAACTCCCAAAACTTAATGTGACTCCAGATGATCACATTAGCTAAATGGGTACTTTAGTTTAAAAATCTTCAGGTAGTGGGTAATGTATCGATTCTCACAGTTTCACGCAGTTTCTTTGTCAGGATTCTTATTTTGTATTTGATGTGTAAAAAAAAAAATGACTCAA
The DNA here is from genome assembly GCF_000732505.1 of Cyprinodon variegatus. Lineage (NCBI taxonomy): Eukaryota > Metazoa > Chordata > Actinopteri > Cyprinodontiformes > Cyprinodontidae > Cyprinodon > Cyprinodon variegatus. The sequence continues at coordinate 28,416 of NW_015151743.1, forward strand.
GTCCTTAATGCTGCAGACTTTCACCTGCTGCATGATCAATCAGCCTGAATGACTGCATTATGCAATGATGTTTGTTTGAATGTTAATTATTATTTTAGCACCAGAACCTATAAATATGTGTGTTGGTCAGACTTTCATTAAGTCGTGTATCTCCCTTTTATCTACCATTTTTGTGTGATTTAAACCTTCAGGCGTTCTTTTTTTTTGTAGATTATGCAAACGTTTGCGTAACTCAGCTCATCACCCCTAGAAAAACCCCACATTCTAGACTTGTTTCTCTGCTGTCACGTTTGCTAATTTAAGTAGCAGCCAGGAAATAATCTGTCTGCAAGCTGAAAGGCACTCATATGTAATGAAATGAAATTGGTTGTGTCACTTCACCCTTGGATGTACTTTTTAGTCACGACTTCCCTCTGCTGTGTCCTTTTCCTTATCTCCACGTCTCCTCATCTCATCTGCTTTCAGGAGATCTGATGAGTTTTGATGACTTGTCCGGAGCCTCCGAGAAACTCACTCACCCAACGGCTAACAGACCAAAGATGCCTGGCAGGAGGCTACCGGGCCAGTTTGTCACGGGACAATCGGTAAGGATGATTTTACAAAAAAAAGGCGGGTGTGTGGGGGTTAGTTCCAGTTTAAAGCCTGCAGCCTTCTTACAAAATACTTTAATTAAAAGGAGCAAAGGGAAGATTGATGAAATGGAAACACTTATTTTTTATTTAGAAGATCCTGATGCTTACCTGAACCTTAGGAAACTTTTTAAATTACTATAACTATTAACTTAACCATGTTTAAATGGACATAATGTCTGATAACTATAAAGGAGCCCAACATGGTTAGATGGAAGGAGAAGGTAAATGGCTTTCAGCAGTCTGTAGTTTGATACCCTTTAAGCAAACCCAGTTTTCATTAGTAGTCTCCTCTCTAGTTTGTAAGGGTCATGGCTCTTATTTAAGGGCCTATACTCCTGCAGCAGTGTGTCGCAGTGAGCTTGCTGCAGATATTTTGGATTTATGCCCAGCATGAAGCGCGGCCCTAAGTTATTCCATGCCACAATGCGAGAGGGACCATCACAAACTAGCTGTGGGGTCAAGTTTGTACAACAACGGAGGGACATGAGGGCCAAAAATAGTGGGATCCAGGTGGGAAAAGGGTCCCAGCGTTCTCGCACACCTCGTTCTTCTAGCTGGTCCATCTTCACGAGTCGTTTTCCACGATGGCGGTCATACAAACAAAATGAGCCGGTAAGGTACCAAACAGGAAATACACATAGTGTAGAGTGGATGTAAATTTGACTAATCAGAGGCCTCCTGTCTGCTGCACTGTCTGTGGTCACCTACAATTTTGGCAGGGGGACGGCGGCGACCTTGTTTCTCTGCATAAACCAGCTTTTAGGCTTGACATAAAACAAACCCAGAAAAAACTCCATATGTACAGAGACAAGACTTTTGGGTAAAACTGAAACAGGGCGAGGAATGCATTAGTTACTCTGGAGGAGCTGCACAAACCTGTGGAGGAACCCGTTAGTTCTGGGTTTTATGGAAGAGAGGTTGGATTGAGGTAGAATCAATTGGATCATTAGAATACAGTTTCAGTTTCAGTCTGTAACCACGTGGGGGAATAAAAAAATGCTCCAAGGTAATGGGAAGGTATATGAAGCTAATTAGAGGAAAATCCTGATAAGAAAATGACTTAAAGGTTCATCAAACATAAGAATTCCAAAAAAAGTAAAAAAACAAAACAAACAAACGAACAAAAAAAAAAAACAATCCACTGGACTTGGTTTTCAAGTTTGAAGATGTTTGGCTTCCCATCCAGGAAGCTTTTTCAGTTAAAAAGGTCAGAAATAGCGTTGAGTTTAAAGCTTTATATAGTAGCCCAAACTAAGCGCTATATCTGACATTTTCAATTGAAAAAGCTTCCTGGATGGGAAGCCAAACATCTTCAGAACAACCAAGACAGCAGTGAAAGGGTTTAGATCAAAGCCTAGTAGTGAGTTGGAACGGCCCAGTAAAAGTCCAAATCCAACTTAGAATCTGTGACCAGACTTAAAATGTTTGGATTCAGCTGCTAAGATAGAGGTTCTTCAAAGAGAAACAGGCAACATTTGAGTCTTTAGTTGAACAGATCTAGTAGACTCATAAACCTTTAGACATGTACTCTCCAGATTTAGATTTAAAAACTGAAGTATTATTGCCCCGCCTCTTTACAATCCTCAGCAGTTTGTATTGATATATCTCTAAAAGTCTTTGTAAAATATAATGACGATGATGGATAAAAGTGAAAAAATATCAGATAGTTTCTGGAGTATAAATCAAGGCTGGGAAATTAATCTATGAATCAAATCATTTATATATGAAGATTTAATATTTGGAAATTATGGATTTATTTCTTTTGGCTTCAATAGATAAGAGAGGCCTCAGCCCTAGTATAAATCAATTTTATAGACTTTATATCTGCAGTTTTTAGATTTCATTGATTCAAATCTTTCTCTTCTGAATTAAACTTTAAAGGCTGTCCCATTAAAAATGACCTCAGAAAGGCTTAAATTAGGTCATTCAGGTAATTCATCCTAAAGTTTACATAACTTCTTTTCAAAGGAATGAAAGTCCAGAGATAATAGAGTAAAAAATGTCATTAATAATGTCTGACATAATAACAATAATGTCTGCTGTTAGATTGGATTTGCTCTGCAGAGCTTTAAACACAATGAACTAATTATATATGTGACTCATAAACAAAAGGTGCGTCGGATCTGTTTTTGAGTTTGCTGAGGGTCCCGATGCCGGACGTCAGGTTTAATCACGTTGAGGTTCAGAGGAACTCAAAAACACTCAGCCTTTGGTTTTAAATGCTTAATCCTTATGTAGCTTTAGAAAGGATCTCTGTAAATTGTTTTGTATTATTAGTAACCAAAGAGGAAGACGTTGAGACTGTGGTTAGAGCAGAGTATGGTCTTTTAGAGAGACCTGAATTAAGTCTTTCTATGGCTTTAGAAAAAGCTCCCAAAATATACTGGGATGTTGTCTTTTCAGTTAGTAAAATGAAAACCATATGAAAATCGCCTGATGTCAGACAAAATGTTTCCTTGCAGCCTCCGAAGGACGTGGCTGCAGAGAAATCCTTCAAGTTTGATGAGGAGGATAGTGCCAAACCCAAGCCAACAGAACACAAAAAGGTAAGCAGTGTGTCGGTCCATATATTACAGAAAATGATGGTCCTGGTTCATGGGGGCAGATCTAATGCGTTTATTTCTATAATAAATTTAATTTGGATTAAAAATGTCTTCAATAGTAGGAAGGTTTGAGCCTTCGTCAGCATCTTACAGTTGCATCTGTCTTTTCAGGGTGGATTTTGTCCTTCTAAGTTTTTGTGATTCATAAATGTTTTATTGGGTTTAAAAAAAAAAAAAAAATCGGTCAGCTTTTGCTGGACAGATCAGTCATGTGAGAATCCTTCCAAACCTGCAGAAATACAAATTTAAGTATCTGAATTGAATTGAGAGTAATAAAAATTGTGGATCTGTGTGTCCCTATTAAAAAGAGAGGAGGAAAAAAAAAAACATAATTAAATTCTGTCCAGTGTTGTTTGTGCAGAATAATAATATAAATTGTTACTTTTATTGTTGTGAAATTGTGTGGATGCAACCAAATGTTGTGCTGGAGGAAACCTGAGACAATTCTTTAAAAATCCTTACATTAAAGGTACATTGTTACATGAAGAAGTCTTTTAAACGTATATGCTAGTAGCCCTTTCTGGTTTATACTAAGTTTTTCTGAAAGATTTCCACCTTATGTTGGCTATTTTTGTATTTAACCCTTTGTTTTTGCTCTGTTTGTTAGTAAACAAAGCTAATATTGTATATTTACAATAGCAAAGGAGGTACAACACTGCGCAGGGAGTAAACAAGTACCCTACTATGGCTTCTATGGCTAGCACCTCCCAGGAAAGTGTGGAAATAATGATCAAAAAGTCTAAGATAAGGAAAAATGTATTTTAATAGCAGAGGTATAAAACAGGGACGATGCTGTGAATACAGTATGAATGTAGGTGTTTACTGAAGCAGGAGCTAAAGCTGCTATGGTGTTTGGATGTGGCTGCTAAGTTAATGGATGTGTGAATAAACATCCTTAATAATACAGTATATAGTGATGGTAATGCTGTTTTTAGTCTCTCCGGTTTAGGAACAGAGGAAATTCTATATAGATTGACTGTTTCTTACCTTAATAATGTTTCTCTGTTAGCATTTGGTTGGAAAATTAACTTTCTTTTTATTAATGTTTGGATAGGAGTTTCTGGAAAAGATTTACTAGAACTTAAAACTGCTGTTTATCTGAAATCAGCGGGTTAACACGGGTCGACTAGCTAACAAACAGCATTTGGCTGTGGTAAGATTTCTTATTTTAGAACATAGTTCTTTCTATTCAAAGATGTTCAAACATTCCCTTAATATTTAGATATCTATAACTACAAGCCAATGCTTTGGTCACTTTTTTTATTACTATAATGATCAATTTTCTTATAGGCTCTAAGGCTTTATATATACATTTCTATTTTAGAAAAGGTAAATGTAAACTAGCTCCACAGGGGACTCTTTTAAGAAACTATTAAGCAGATAAACTATAAGCTGGTTTTGATGTGAAAGGTAATAAAAGAAATTACGTACAGTTGCAGTCAAAGCTGACCCCTTAGCTATCTCTTGGAGAGAAACAGGACTATGTACTGAGAAACAGGCCCAACTCTATAATTTCTAATCAAAAGGTGTTGATGGCAGCAGACCAGCTGCAAACGGTCTGCTGGGAACGGCTCTGCTTTGGCTCTCTGCTGAGGTCCGGTCCAGTCAGCGGCCCAGCAGTCGACACGTCATTCCCAAATTTGATATAGCCTTACGGTTGGAACAACCCTTAGGAAGACTATGAAAATGCTCCCCTTTCTCCGAGGTGTCGATGGGATTTGAATTTCTCTGTACGTCCATTTCACCCACTGAACTATCGCTATTCATCTATTACAATGGAAACACAGTTTTGCATTCTATGACCCATTTAAGTTAGAGGTTGAACTAATAAACACCGCAGAATGGGAGAATAGAGATGGAATAAAGTAGATTTATGGAAAGTGGTACCCGTTCCATTAAAAAGGAATGTTTTAAGCCTTTAAAGTAGACAGGGTGTCTGCTTCACAGACTAAAACTGGTAGTTGTTTCCACAGGAGAGGAGCCTGATAACTAAAATATATGCCTTTTATTCTACATTTAATTTTACTTTTTGTTTGAGAAGTGCTCTGTTAGGAACGTAAGGAATGATCAGATCCCTGATATGAGCTAGAGCTTGAATATTTAGGAAAGGATGTGTGAGTCAATACAGCCAGCAGATGGGGGCAACGATGTCTGTCTGCTGGTTAAGCCTGGTGCAAAACATCTTTATAAGTTGAGAAAGTAAAAGTAATTGCTATCAGGAAATACGCTTTGCATGCATTGCTTTATTTTATGTATGTTTTTTTGACAAGACCCCCTTTTAGATGAAACTTACCCCGACTGATAACGTCTTAGTCAAACTGTTCAGATAAATGATTCTGCCTTTTTAGTTTGTGTAAATATTTTGCTTCTTGTGTACATAAACTATGCTGTGTTATACAGAAGTAAAAAAGATTTTTTTATTTGATTAGATATATTTTTATTTTATGAAAGATTGCTTTTTATTCTTCTGAGTCACAGAAGTTTCTAACTTAACATGGCAGCGGTGTTTGTCGGAAAAACTCTAAAGGTATCGAAAGGTTTTTCTCCACCAGCGTGAATCACACTGACCAGTTAATTAGTCCCCAGCGGCATCAGGAGCCTGTAGAGGAGGAGGACGAAGCAGCACCCCCTGCAGCTCCATCCTCCACCTCAGCATTTTAATTAACGGTCTCTGATGTTATCCGGTCTGGATTGGTCATGGTCAGCTCAGTCGCATCACATGTGGCTACCGAGCTGGAGGCAGAGCGGCTGCAGACGGGCCAAACGCGCTGCAGTCAGAAGCATTGGCTGCAACAGATGGAATCCTCCTCCATCTTCCACCTTGCTTTACAGGAACATTCTAACCCTGCTTGACATTGTATAAATGATGTGGAGGAGTTGAATTGACTAAAACCAAAAGAATCCTTTTTGAATTTAGATCATTAAGTTGAAGTGAAGGATTTCAAAATAAATCAAACAATTATTCAATCATTTATTCTACTTGCATCTCATAGTTGCTATCAACTGTTTTTTCTTCTAAATTGAGGAATGATCAGTTTCAGCAAAACATTAAAGCAAGTTTATCTTTATAACAAGTTGATCTTTAGTCAAATAAAGATATCTGCACTGTTCTAATTCTATAGTTTTCCAATTCACAAAACCCAACACAGGCTTGTCTTAACCATAACAGGATGCAGATTATCAGGTCAAAACAGGTTCAAAGTTTGATATAATTAGACAAGCCATTTGCACCTTTTCAGCTATTCACACCTCTCACTGAGGCCCTTTCTGAGGGATCCGCTCCCAGTTTATGTGTAAATAAACAAAGATGCACAGAGTAAGGTAATAGTTGAGAAAGAAACAGCCCATTGACGGCTCTGCTGTTGTTTCCAAACCATCTCAGATACATTCAGTCTTTTGAAATTCATTATTACACAATGATCGATGTATGAGTCATTTTGAGCTGATTTCCAGCTACAGCTCTACACAATGCACAAAAGTGCTCTGAATGCAAAGTAATATGAGACTCAAACGGCATGCCTGGCTGTGCAACCCATCAGACTACATGGAAAACTCAACCATCTTTCACTTAATTACGAGGCTTATTTCAAAACAAACTCAGATAGCTGTTTACACACTAAAGATGAATTTAAGATGTATTTACCAGAGGATCTGAGTATCGCATGAGATGGTTGAATTAAAGTTGTGAGACAGACTGCTGACCTGACTGGACAGTCATTATCACCCAACACTAAAATAATCAGTTTAGGAAGGCTTAAAGATACAGTCCTTCCTGCCTACCCCAGGGTCCTGGAGGTGTACGGTTCCTAAAGAGAATGAATACTGCAGCAAATCATCCTCTCTTCAGAGGGGAGGATATGCTGCAGCCTGTTCTGGTCCCTGATGGTGGCAGCGCTTATCCAGGTAGTAATGAAGGTGGACAGGATGGACTCCATGACGACAAAATGCTGATTTCATACACATGAGCCACTCCCGTAACATTCCTGATGTCAAAGATATAGTGGAGGACTTTTTGCGAAATTTTGAAAACTCTTCTTAGGAAAAAAAAAAACGCATGCATAACCCTGTACCTGCTCCCGAGAGGGAACACCTATTAAATGCATGCGAGAGCGTGCACAGGCCTATTTCTCCTCGTGCATGGTCTGTTTAAAAGTTGCTGTTTGCATCGCTCATACAAGCTTGCTTTCAATGTTTCCACTATGTCAAACTCACCACCGGTAATGATGGACAATTAGGAGGACCACTTATTTAGATGATGCAACTGGAAAAAGAACATGCTCCACTATACTTCTAAACCACCGATAAAGCAGAGGCATCAGGAACATATTGCCTGGACTAAAGAGAGAAAGAAGTGAACTGTTGCTGAGAGGTCTGAAGTCCTCTTTTCAGTAGGAATTGAAGTTCCTGTGGAAGTCCAGGTTCCAGGGTCTAGAGGAAGAGTGACGGACACACAGCCAGGATTACCAACACCTCCTGTAATGACTGCTGATAAGACTCTATCATGGAGCAGAGCTGTACAGTAGCAGTAACGGTAGCATTCAATATGGCGCTTCCCAGTCAAACGCCAGACAAAAGGAAGCC
>NW_015151743.1:36747-61484 GCF_000732505.1 Cyprinodon variegatus
CTCCACTGTTGGTACAAGCATGCTTAGTGTGAGGGATTGTATTTGAGTCAATGAGTCAATGCAATCAACTGGTTTTCCTTAGATAGAAAACTTTGTATCAATTTGACTGTATGATCTGGTTGAACTGTAAAGTGCCTTGAGATGACATGTGTTGTGAATTTGGCGCTATATAAATAAACTGAATTGAATTGAAGTGAATCCTCCAAACCACGCTCTCCAACTCCGCTATTCCTGCAAAACTTCATCGACCCTCTCATCATTTTATGGCTCTTTTGCTCTTTAAATATTCAGATTTTCTACACTCCACAAAACTAAACCCCTTAAATTTTATGTGTAGTGAGTAATAAATCTTCATAAAATTCAGGTTTCAGTTTTTAGATTTCAATAGAGTCTGGGTGATGTAGTGATTCATAAAAATTGAGCTTTACCGATTACCTTGTCTTCTTTTATCATGAAGAAGTCAATCAATAACATGTTGAGTATTCACCCCTCTTTTTTAAATATGCTAATATTGTTACACCTTGTTACTCTGAATGTGATAAAAGTATCTACAGTATAATTGTCTTCTGTCCCTCTTCTTCAGCACTCGCAGCCTTCCAACCAGTCTCCGCCCCTCCATAGGCCCTCTGAAGCCAAGCCCACCCCCAACATGGACACCATCATCTCACAGAACAGCAAATTCCACGCAGAGCCGGAGGAGCAGAACGAACTGAAGTACCAGATAAAAGAGCTGCTGTTGTCTGTGGAGCTGCTCAAAGCCCAGCAAATGTAAGGCAGCAGGATGTGTTTGAGTCTGGGGTTGCCCAGGAAACTCCACAAAACCAATATTATAACCTTCATAATGCATGTTTCAAATGAAGTCTGCGTTAAATTGATATTAGTCACACTGAGAACTCTAAAGTGGTTTTGGTCAGAAAAAATACTCTTAAAAGGATTTGCACCAAAAAAAGGGATTAATAACGAACAGAGCGGGTTTATATTGTGAGTCAGAAGTTTGCCGACACATCCTGATCGGTTTGTTTGTGCGTCTGTCTTTTTTCCAGGAAAGAGATAGCAGAGCTGCGACGAGAGGTGGATGAGGAGCGGCTGAAGCGCTTAGCCCTGCAGGTAGCATTGATCGCCCCAAGACCCACACGCTGGGCTGTCTGCATTCATTAAGCCGTCAGCTTCAACAAATATTGATGCTTTTTATTCGCGCTCACAGAGCAGCTAAAGTAAAAATGATCCTGAACGTTACTGAGACAGTGGAGAGTTTTGAGCAGCCTTCATGTAGAGCGCTTGGATGGAAACAGGAGATTAGTTAAGGACAGAGGAAACAATCAGTACTTTTGTGTAGCTTTAAAGTCTTTTAATGGTTAATTTATATAACAGAGCAAAAATACGATGACATTTTCTAATGTAAACTAAAAAGGTGTGTTCAAGTTCAATTTAACCACTGCTTTATCTATTTGATCTGCTTCTTTACAAAAGAAGGAACGCCAGAGTGGAGGCATGCTAGAGCAGAACCAGGAATGGAACCAGATTATTTCCATTGTTTAATGTAGACATGGATTCAGAATGGTCTTTAGGCAGTACTGCTTGTAAAAAAACCAAACTTCTTGAGTTTATTACCCAAATATCGTTTATTAAACCTCCTGTTTAAAGACACTGCTAGCAGCACAAAGTCTCTCCCAGCACCTGGGTTACACTAAAACAGAGCTTCACCATCTCATGAAAATAAGGTGGCTAATAGTCTGACAGCATGTCAGAGCAAATTAACCTGTGTTTTAATTATAGTTTCACTTCTCTCTGCAATGGAAATCATAAGTGTTTCACTTTTGTTTTTTAATTGTTTTATGCAGCAGACTAATGACTTCCTGTTGTTATCTTTTAAGTTTGTCTAGTTTCATAATATGCCAGAAAGAATCTTTTTTGTTTATTTAATCAGCATTTAATATAGCAGACACAATAAATAGCAATAATATACTAAAATGTTTTTCATTCAGCATATTGTTAATGGAAATAAAAGAGTAAGCTAGGGTTAAAAGAAAAATGGCCACATCATTTTTTTTTTTAGAATTAATACATTTAACATTAACAATCCCAATAGAAACCCATACGTTTCTGTTTGCAACTTGATAAAAAAAAAACAAAAAAAAACATAACTAATATTCAAACCTTGCTATGGCTCTGGGTTACAAGATTGAACTAAAACATTCACTTAGTCACAGCTTCTTTTAATAGTTATTTTTTAAACATTAAGTCGTAGTTTCAAATAGAAAATCCCTTTATTGTCCCACAATGGGGAAAATCTGGTGTTTATAGTAGCAAAAAGATTATAGAAAAACATTGTCCTACAAATGTGAACCTTAGGAAATTGTATAAGAATAACATACTAAATTTATAAATTCTGCAGAGAAAATTCTGTGTTAATAAAGGAATAGTCCACCTCAAATAGGAAGAACCCATGCACTTTATAGCTCCTAAAACATTCCTACAGTTTGGATGAAATGCTTTATAGATGAGATGAGTTTAAACGCTCTGATTAACCGGTTCGTATGTGAAATATTTAGTCTCTGAAAGTGATGCTTCCACTTTTTGAGCTGAGAGATTTGCTGGCAGACAGAGCTTCTGTTCAGCCCCTTTTAGGAGTAAACTGTCAGACATACAGCCGTGTTTGTTGACATGGCGACCCTGATGGCACTGCCAAAACCCAGAAAAAAATGCTTTTTTTGGGTCACACTTCCACTAAATGCATTGTTGGGTTTATTTCCCTTCAGTTTGTTGAAACAAACATGTCATGGTCCCTCGGTTTGTTTCCAACAGGGATTATCACTTCTTAGAAGTGTACTCTGCAGCAGCCATCTGCCTTTTGTGAGCATTTACGTCACTAACCTCCTATTTTCTCCCAGTCGTCTATGAGACGCCATGTCAGAAGTCGCCAAAAAGGGTTCAAGCTGTGAGAATGTTCTTCCTTCGGTGTATAAAGACCAACCATTTTTCAATGCTCATAATTTTGTGCTTTATTGTCAAGATTTTTTGACTACTTATCTGTCGCTTCATTCACTGATCAGCAGAGAGGGAGCTGCTGGGGGTCAGAGTTTTGTCCAACAGCACATCTAGGTGGAAGATGAAAATTATTCTAATACCAGATTTATCAGAATATAGATTGAAAAGAAGTTATTGGCTCTGGTTTCTGATGTCTGTTGTCCCAGATTCCCCAAAACTTGAGGATCAGTTAAACAGTCAGTCTGATCCCCACCTGCATGATATTTGCAGCGTGGGGCTTTTTAAACATGTGTGATATTTACAATCAGGGCAGGAGCATATCTGCGTTAACTGGTTTATACTTGCTGAGCATAATCTATGCTTCAGATACCACACACACTCTGGCATATCAGAGATCTTCTCCTTTTCCTCCATCGCAAAATCTGACCTAGAAGCATATGCTGCCACTCTTGGACTTTGAGCTAAAGCTTTAGCCTCAGGATGCAGCATAAAGCCGCTCACTGCGCCCTAAGCTAATAGGTTTGATCCAGCAGAGAAATTTGTTCTACAAATTTCATGAAAAATTAAGGTGATTATTTATAACTGTAGTTTAATTTAACCCTTTATAGGGCAAGTTACCTTTTTTGCATACTCCTTACAAATTGACTCCCTTCATCCCTGAGTGAGCTCTAGAAGAACAAGATCTATATCCAGGCATTCAGCAAAGATGCTGCTACATGGCTGTACATCTTATTTTGGCATTTGAACAATTAGATGAGCCCTTTAATGATATATTACCCACTGTAAATTAAGTTGGAAAAAAAGTAAAAAAGCCAAGAAAAAAAAGGTAAAAAGCTAATTGAAAAATTAAAAAGGAAAGTTAAAAAGTTAAAACAATTATATTTAGGTTTATAAACAAAAAAATGTAAGTGCCAATATCAGCATTAATGCCTCTAAGGTTTTGTGTTTTTTTCTCTCTGAGTGTTCTTCATGATTTGTTTTATAGAAGCACTTTTGTTATTTTTCTAAATATATTCGGGCAATTTACATTGCATACACATTTTCCATTAAAATATCCATTTATTCTTAATGTTACAAAGATAATAAGGTCTTGTCCTGGATTCCAATAACACTATTGGCTTGACATTTTAATTTTCAAAGTATTTCACTGAGAACCCTATAAAGGGTTAACTGTTGACAGGTGTGGCTCTATTAGCCATTAGCCTACACTACTGAGAGCAAGTAGAAGTTAATAAGAAAGAAGACATCCGCCGCCGAGCACGCAGCATAAATATGGGTCAATTGGAACAGAAGCGTACTGATGACATCACCACACGCTCTGCTCGTCTGGAGCTGCATTTCACCTCCTGTTATTACTCTCAAGATAATAATAAATCTTACTTTTTTCATATATTTGGGGAATAATAATGAACAGTCAGATAAACACAGAACAAATGAACATTTTGGCAAATAAAACAAAAAAATCCACCACCAGAGTCAGTGGTCCTTCACACACGGTTATGCAGAGAGAGGGCTGCTGCAGACGGGCTAACGTTAGCCCTGGCTGCCATTAGCCTCGGACGCACAAGTACACATATTGAAAAACGACCATTTTCTGTTAGTGTACAAATTAAACATTTAGATGGCATGAAAAAATATCCATAAACTAAATCCTTTGATGTAATCTGGTGCAGTAAGCCATGGTTCAGGCATTAAAGATTTCTTTCATATCTGAGGGGCTGAGCAGTCAATGCTAAGCTGCTCATAGCTAGCCATCCATGTTATCATAGTAAGAGTGATAGCGGGGACTTTTGTCTTTATTTTCCGTTTCAGGATCAAAAGGAGATTTAAAAACCAGCATTTAATGCTTGGTTCTAGCCTTGCTTAGAGCACACATAAAAAAAAGATTTTCTTCTACTTAGAAACAATCATGGAGTCATTCTGGATGTGATATTTGAACCTGGATTTAGCATCTTACCTTAAAGATTAGCATGGTTAGCGCAACGTTTCTGACCAAAAAAGGCTTTTTTTAAAATAAAAAAAAAAAACTTTTTTATTCCAAAGTGGGGCGTGCTCCCCCTGAGGGGGGCTCAGTGTAATTGCAGCGAGTAGTGTTAAAATTGGACTGAATCAACAATCAATTTAAAAAGAAAATTATAGATGACAATTTTTACTCTAATTAAACTGTAAAAAATAAAATTAAATAGTTAATAGTTGTAAAAACACATTCTAAGTGGGAGATTTCTGATTGTAATTTTTTTCAGGTTTTACTTTTACTCTTTGATTAACCTTCAAAAACTTTGACTCTGAATAATTAAAGGCAGACATCATTTAAATGATATCAAAGGTTGAGAGTTTAACCCAGAGAAAGCCTTTTTGCTCTACTTTACTCGCCCTTCATGTTATATGTGGCAAATCTTCTATCCCAGAATTACATTAAGACACTTTGAGGATTACAGTGTCCTGTAAAGATCTGAAGCCTCATGCATTTCTCTTCTAAAACAGCCAAATCTCCACTCAGTAACAGCTTCCTCTCTGAAGAGTGTTGCCATCAGTCCCTGTTCAGGCCACCTTTAGAGTTTCTACACGGCCTTTAAAGACGAGCGCAGATAAACCACCAACTAGGGGACAGCTCCAGTGAGCGCACAAACAGTGCAGCAACAGGTAGGGCAGGGGCAGCAGTCAGTGGCCTCTACCATGATTATTAAAGGAAACGACTTGGTAGACGATTGATTCCTAACTGACCACCTCTGACCTGCACGTTTCTGATTGGTTCATGGCAATAACAAACCTGTTCAATGTGGATCCTAACGCCGTCCTGAAGCTGAGTTTGTTTCGGTTCTTTGTGTTTTCCTCACAGATAGAGGTAGAGAAGTTAAAGCGGGTCATCCATTCAACGTGAAGCGTTCCGTCGGATCAACAGCAAGCCTGAAGCTCAGCTGCCAGCCTGCCGAGTGTGGCGGCGGCCATGGACCGGCGGCTGATGGGATGAAGAGACGGTGGACAATCCAACCAACCTCCTTCTCCACAATCTTCAAAAAAAAAAAAAAAAAACTCTAACAAAATTGGAAAAACCTTTTTTTTTGCACATATCTTTTTTTTTCAAGCTAGGTGTAATTGACAGTTATGCTGTATGTTTCTGTGTTTTGTTAATTTTGCCAACACAAAACAGAATAACTGAGGCCTTACTTCAAACTACTGTGCTGGACGGCTCCGCCCCCTGCTCTCTGCTCGCCCCTCCAGCATTCCTTTGGGGGACGGGATTGCTCTCAGAACTACTGACTGCCCAAAGCAGAGGCTGCTTCTCCTCATCTAGCTTCCTTTCTCTCGTTTTATGATGCACACATCTTTGATTCTCCTTTTTTTTTTAAAAGTTGGATCTATGAGCTGGTTTGAGTTGAGATCTTGGGATTCAAATGGTTTTTCTTCCATGGCAGCTGTCTCTTTGTGGCTGCAGAGCTTTATGGGGCTTTTTTGCTGTTTTTTTTTTTTTGTCTTATGTTTTCTAACAATTCTATCCAGGGTTACACTACTGTGCCTGCTTAAATACAGAAACTAAAGTATATTAAATGTTTATAATTGGGATCAGGAAGACTTGCATCATGATTATTATTGTATATGTATATTTTTAAATCTATGGATTTGTCAAAATCTATATAGTGGGCCTTTTTCTGTGCTGGTCTCTTCTATTTTTGTGACACTTTCTCTGAGAATGTTCTCATAGCTATAATATATATATATATATATATATATATAGAACACGGATGTGCAAAAAAAAAAAGAAAATTGTAAAGTTGGAAGGAATCAGAGGGGTGTGAGCATCTCTTGATCCAAGGTGAATCATCTGATTGGATCTTTGTCTTCCTGCTGGTCCCCTCCTACGTCCCCAGTACAGGAGATAAACAAACTGGAAGCTCAGAACGGCAGCAATAAAACACATTCAAACACCGACGGTTTGATGGTTTGATTTGGCAGCACTGACTGCAGGTGAATGCAAAGATCTCCAACCACTTGGAACGAGCAAACATTCGTCTCGGTGTGAAGATTGATCCTTCCGTCTTTATTTCTCTTCCTTTTTTGGACAATTATGCTGTTTTTTTTGTTTGTTTTTTTGTTTTAAAGCAGACAAACTTTTTTTGCAAGTTTCAAAGTTTGTACTTTTCATAGTTTATTCCAACTCTATTGTAACGAGATGGATTTAAACTGCTGCAGGTTATTAACGGGAGGTAGTTTTCAGTCCAACTGGAAAAAAGGAAACACGCAATTATCCCATTAGTCCATCAAAGCGTTGGCCTCTTAACCTCTGAGAATGGATGCATTTATTGAATAAAAAAAATAAAAACCTCAGTTTAAAGATCTCAGTCAGCTATCAGTCAGGATAAAACTAAAATACTGTTTCACTTCTGTATTGTTTTATTGGTGTACTGGTGATTGAATCTCTGTACAAAATAAATCTAACCTGAACTTTTAAACCAAGGCCTTAATTTTCTGCACTGAGGAAACGTTTAATATAAGATTCTCGCTGTATCATATTTAAACACACAAAAATTGAGTTGTAGTTATTTACAAGACTGCTAAAATAAAGCAATCCATTAGAATCTAAACTGGAAATATGAAATCCACCAGAGGGACATGTTGGAGCCTTCTTTCAGCCAGCTGACCAGCAGTGAGGTATGAGGAGCTCTTTAAAGGGACCTCCGCTGCCCAACATCCTCTGAAATCTTGTGAATAAACTTTAAAGACCAAATTTGTGTAAAAGCTGTTTCTAACGCCATCTCTATTGGGGACCTAATTCTGCCTTCAGGTTCCTCGTCAGGCTAATTTTACTCCTCACTGCTTGTCAGACAGAAAGTTCTGGAATTTTCTGCTATTCATGGTTGGAATCAAAAAGCTGAAAAAGAGAATCACAAACTGTATTTCCAACCTAAGCTGTAGTAATGTTTTAGCTCCAGCTAAAATGCATCTGCTTCCCGTCTACAGCACAACAGTACGGTGTTTCTTGTAAAGCATATCTTGGTGTTCTTACTTTGATTTCACACTTTTGGGCTGCAGAGTGTTTTAGCCACGTGAAATCTGACCACTCTGAGTTCAACATTCATGCAGTGCACCGATGACGCCATTAGGCACGTTTCCTTTGTGCTCTCAAAGACAATTACCTGCCTGGAAATTTAATGAAATAATGACTTTGTTGGCAAAGAGGAACTGTACCAGAAAATAGCTTCCACTTGTTCTACATGGAGAATTCTGTTTACAAAAGTGGTATCTTTGCATGAGCTGATGTTCTTTGCAGAAATGAATAAATATCATCTCTATTCCCCTTCCCAGACTCTTCCTTCTTTCTTTGGTTGGTTTTGTAAAGATAGACGTACCGCCTTTAGGTCTTTTCATGTGGGAAATGCAGATAGTTTTCATGGAAAATACTGAGTGAAAAGTATCGACTCCAACCCCGGGGAGCTTCTGATAAAATGCAGAGATTCAGTCGAGTGTTTCTGGCATCTGACCTTCTATGTGGGCTGGAGTTTTATTTTAGCGCTCTTAACCACCTTAAAATTCCCAGGAGGTGGGTGTGTGCAGCTCTGAGATTACTATTAAAAAAACATCATTGATGGATTTCAATTTTAAAGTGTGAAAACAGACTCAGAACAAACCTTTAAAGTAAAAGAAAAGTCTTACTTCAAATGGATCTAAAAGGATTAATAAAAGGAATACATTCCTCTCTACTGCAGTATACCTAAATAAAATCTGGTGCACATCTGCCCTGAGAAGGCACAAAATTCACGAAAAAACTGGAAATAAGACTTCGAGCATCTCACATAAGAATGCTTAATTACCAAGATGTAGCCTCAAACTAAACTGATGGATCAAGCAAAAGCAGTGAGTATCAATAATATAGGGGGTTGCTGGGGGGTCAAACTGATGGGAAAAGAAAGCTCAAACATTTGTCTGTAGTTTGCCGCAAACCATGTATGAGAGACAGTAACCATGACGATGTACTGTTAGTGCTCCGGAGAGATGATGCTATAGCTAAACATTCTCTATTGTGCTACTGCCATTAACCACCTTGTTTATGGATGTTCGAGATCTGCCTGTTTTTCAGTGTAGTCCTGTTTCTCTGACTGACTGGCGGGATGTGCTCTTACAGTTGCCTTTTCTATGTCTGCTTCTGTCTCCTTGAACCCCAGTCGGCCTCAGCAGATGGCAGCTCACACTGAGCCTGGTTCTGCTGGAGGTTTCTCCCTGTTCAAAGGGAGTTGTTCCACTCCACTGTCGCTACAAGCATGCTCGGTGTGGCGCTATATAAATAAACTGAATTGAATTGAATATTTAAACGTGTAAGTTCCATTACGTGGCTAAAAAAAAACTGACTCTCCTCTCAACCCTGAATCCACCTTCCTAATAGAGAAACATGCGTGCAGCATCATAACATGTCGAAACTTTTCTTAAAGCTGGTTGAATCGTAATTATATAAAAAAAAAAAATTAGTTGGAAAAAAAGTCAAGAAAAAAAGCTGACTGAAAAGTTATTAAGCCTAGTTAACAAATATATTTAGGTTTATAAACTAAAAAAATATGCCAGCATCAGCATCAATGCCTCTAAGGTTATGTTGGACCAAAGAAATGTGTTTCTTTCACTCTCAGAGGGTTTTTCATGAATTTCTTATAGAAGCACTTTTGTTTTTTTTTCTTAATATATTCCGGCAAGTTGGAGGTTCTTGTTATTACATTGATTCATTTCTGCCATCAAAATATCCAAATTTTTTTTTATGTTACAAAGATAAGGTCTCGTCCTGGATTCCAATAACACTATTGGCTGAAATTTGGATTTTCAAAAGATTTCAATGAGTGCCCTATAAAGAGTTAAGCGCTCTCTCCTGTTGTGTTTCTAGCCTACACAATGCTGTAACATAAATACATATAAAAAAAAACATACATCACCATTTAAACCTGTCAATTTTTAAATGAGTTTGTTTTTATCAGATGCGCGCTAGAAGTCACTGCGTTTGATGCATCCTCTTCTTCCTGCAGGAGATGCATTAGGAAGTCTATCTTACCCAGGCAGCAGGTTAATCTGATCCATGGATCCAACATGTTGCTCTTCTCTACCACAACAGAAGCACTTTGACACAATGCACTGATAATTTCCACTTTAGCAGATCACATGAAGGCAGCATAACTGCAGATAATATCGGAAAAAAACATATAAGCAGCTGCAAAATGCTTGCGACAGGAAATACCTTTAGTTAATGAAATACTGTCGTAATATTTATTTTCAAATTATTCTTTATCAGTCAGGGTGAAATATAAACCATAATAAAAGTCTTCTTAATAGATCTTTATTAAGAAAGGTCTTTGGGAACACTCAAGGTCACTGTACATATATAGATAAGAACAACATAAACCTTAAAAAAGGGACAGTCAGAGAGAATAGGCTTGAATGGGTGTGTTTGATTTAAACAGAGGTAAAGCATGGATTTTACAGATGAATTTGGGAACAGAGCTTTCTGTTGCTCTGCTCCCAAAGGCACCAGGGTAGAAAAGGCAAACCGAGAGTCGGTTTGAAGAAGATCTGAGCGAACAGATAGGGGTAGATCCAACAAGAATGCAGGGGAGAGGCTGTGGATGACCTTGAATGTAAACAGAATATTTTGAATCGAATTCTAACCTTGACTGGGAGCCGTTATTGAACAGTCAGAGAAAAGCTCAAGAAAATGAGGCTGATGGAAAATTGTGGAAAAGCTTGAGAGGGGAAAAGGTAGCAAGCAGAGAATGTCAGACACAAAGAGATCTGAAACAGCAGGAAGCCAAGCTTTAGACAGTTTATGGGGCAAATGTGATCAGTAGAAATTACCCTATTGAAGTGGAAAAAATAATAAAAGAGAGGCAAGAGAAACTGTAGGGAAAAATACCAAAGAGAAATCTCATGAAATTATATGGAAATAGGCTCTTAGTAAATGCAATGGGATGCTCGGAGGGATTAAGTGCTTAAAGAAGACTAAAAGGAAAAATGGATCTTTCTTCCCTTCAACTGCTCCATATGGCATTCTGTTTATTGTTCTGCAACAGATCTGGTCCATAGCCATTGAGTTGATGATCAACTGGAGCTCCCAGACTAAGCAAAGCTAGTTTGAAGCTTTTATTAACTTGAAGAGGTGGATCATCCAGGTCCAGAAAGTAAAAGCCCTTTACAGAAATCAGTTCCAACCACTTGGATTTCCAGCTTCACAAAGCAGACTGATCACCCGATGGAATAATCACCTGGTTAAATGAACAGGACTAAGGAAAACAAGGCAAGATTTTTACTTTCTGAACCCTATTTATCCTCTCTGTTAACTTTGTTAATTGTTGGTTGTTTACACATAATCTACACCGAGGGTTGTATTTAATTATTTAATTTTGTTAATTTAATTTTATTTCCTGTGTTTGCAGGTTTTTTCCTTTGCAGGTTTTTTATCTGTTAATTATTTTTTTAGTTTGCAATACATATAAGTAGTGCCTCTTCTAACAATGCTCTCACTAATATTTGTTTTAATTAAATTCAGTTTTTTTATAAAGTGCCAATTCAGAACACATGTCATCTCAAGGCACTTTCCAGTTCACCAGATCATCCAGTCAGATTGATTCAAGTTTTCTATCTAAGGAAAACCAGATGATTGCATCGACTTTTTGACTCAAAGGCAATCCCTCACGCTAAGCAGGCTTATAGCGACAGTGGAGAGGAAAAACTCCCTTTTAACAGGAAGAAACCTCCAGCAGAACCAGGCTCAGTGTGAGCGGCCATCTGCTGAGGCCGACTGGGGTTCAAAGAGACAGAAGCAGAGATTCAAAAAGCAGCTGTAAAAGGCGGCCCCGTCCAGGAAACACACAGCCAGCCAGACGAGCTCCAAGGCAGCTCCCATGCCAGAGGACGAAGAGAGCACATCCAGCCAGTCACGGTCAGAGAAACAGGACTACACTGGAAAACAGGCTGATCTCCAGCATCTATAAACAAAGGTGTTGATGGAAGCAGAACAGCTGATGTTTCTTTCCAGGATGGAGGCACAGCCAAACAGGAACAGACCAGATGAAGCTACTATGAGAAAAAGTAGAGAGAGTGAACGTTACAGATGAACTAACAGATTCTGCAGAGTGGGGGAATAGAGATAGATTGAAGCAGAATGATGAAAAACGGGTCCCTATGTCCTCCAGAAGTCTAAGCCTATAGCAGCATAACTATAGAGATAGCTCAGGAATATATTTAGAATACATTACTTTTTTGTGTGGTGCAGCTGTCCTGCACTAATGACTGTTATTTAAAGGTAACTAATAATTGGTTTAATATGTGTAATATTAATATGTTGAAATATATCTTAAAAGTATCCACCATTTTTGGCCATATTTCCTATGTCATTTGCATTATTTCTCTCTATATATAACAATATTCACTGAGGTCCTTTTCAACTTTTATTAAACTCGACAATAACATGTAGGGCAAACAATTGTCTGATGCAACCGTTGAGAGAGCTTTCAATGATAAGTATTGATTCTATATTTTTGTCAGATTTATGCTATCCTATTTAAATGATGATTTTGATGAAAAACTTTCATTTTTTTCTTTTTGGGAAAATGAGTTTTTTCGCCTACTTTTTCATATATTTTTGCTTAATTTCTGCACAATAACAAATAATAATAATAATTTGGGGGGTGTAATGTAACTAATTAATTAGTAATTTGACATTTAAAATTAATGTACTTATTGATAATCTTACATCAACTTCCACAGATGTTGCTGGTAAATTCACAATGTATTCAATGTATCTTTTTTCCCTGGTCTGGGGAAACAAAAAATCTTTGCTTTTGTCCAAATTCTGCTTTTTTTTCTCTTTCCCTTACCATACTTCTCCTAACAGCTGCATCTGCATGCATAAACCAGTGGGAGTACAGTGTCCACAGAAATGTAAAATCCAGACCCCCAATGCCTCACATCACATTCTCCCAGGATGTGGTATTTATAGAAATCCTTTAAGAAACATTGAAACATATGAAATAAGGAAAACACAAGTGGCTGAAAATAAAAAATTATAAACGGTGTTAAATCTCCTGAAGGTCAGGTCAAATAAAGGGGGTTTGGATAAAACGAAGATAAGCTTCTTATAAATTCAGCCCACACAATTAAGGGTTCTTTATTTGGGATCAAAGATTTCCTGAGGTAAATGAAAGCAAACTGTTTGGATGCTAAAAATGTGTTGGAAGACATATTATACATTAGTATCACATCTGGTATTGCTCACAATCATGTCAAGGTTCCTCTGCTTTTCCAAATAGCAACTGACAGGAACCCAGGAGAGAATCTATGGATCTTATTTTAAGATAAGGATGAGATATCAGAACCAATTAATCAAACTGGGATTAGATTACAACTAAGCAGGCTGATTGCATCCATGACATTGATACAGTAATTCATGCTATAGAAGAACATTAAATGTGCATCTTTTAATCAAAACTTTTTTAAATCTAAATTCAGCTTCCTCCTCTCACATGTCAATGTAGTCCAAGACCAGGCATGTAATTTCATCTCTCTTTCTGATTCTACTACAACTTCATTTCGATTTTGCTTTAGATTGGACATTAAATCGTGCCCAGTGTGTTCTGGCCTTCGGAATGCCTTGACTGGACTGTATTATCAGAAAACCAGTGTTCCTTTATGAATTGACCATTTTTTACTATAGACATTTTTGGTGTTTTCATTGGCTGTATTACAAAAATAAAAAAGAAGAAACTCTTAACACATCATGCACGTGATGCAGCTACTATCATTTCACTTTTGGATTTACTTTACTAAAATAAGCTAAGATAACCTAAATCTATATTCTAACTCATTGAGATGCACATGTTAATTAAGATGCTATGAATCCAACTGAAAAATAACGAGTTTACAGATCATGTCTTTCAAATTGACAAGTTTGTACTTGCACCAGCTTGTTTTACTTTATTGGCTCTGATTTGAACAGATGGCCAATCTCTACAGTATCTTATATCAGAGATCAGATTGCTACTTATGTTACAAACAGAGCACTTCAGTCTCAATTGTTTTGTCTGCAGCTTATAGTGGTTCCTATAATTTCTAAAAGTAGAATGGGAGGCAGATCTTTCAGTTATCAGGCTCCTCTCCTATGGAACCAACTACCAGTTTTAGTCCGTGAGGCAGACACCATGTCTACTTTTAACGCAACGTTCATTTTTGATAAAGCTTTTAGTTAGAGTGGTTTAGGTTATCCTGAGCAATCTCTTTAGTTATGCAGCTATAGGATTAAACCGCTCAGTGTGAGCGGCCATCTGTGGAGGTGGACTGGGGTTCAAGAAGACAGAAGCAGAGATACAGAAAGAGAATAGATACAAAAGCTGACTGTCAACCAGCTCCACAGGTTGCCCTGTCCAGAAAAGACACAGCCAGGCAGACGAGCTCCAGGCCATCTCCCATGTCATGTGATGAAAGTGAGCACACACAGTTAGTCATAATAACAGAAACAGGACTACACTGTAAAAAACAGGCCAAGCTCCAAGATCTATAACCAAAGGTGTTGATGGCAGCAACACAGCTGATATTTCTCTCCAGGATGGAGTCACAGCCAAACAGGAACAGACCAGATGAAGCTACTATGATGAGAAAAGGCAGACAAAGTAAAAAGTTAGAGGTTAAACTAACGAGTATTCCAGAATAGGAGATAGAGATATAATGAACCAGAATGATGACAAATACAATAACTTCTTTTTTTTCTGCCTTCAGGAGCAGGGAGTAAAGAGTCGTCCAGATTTTTATGATCCAAAGACATTCCTGTAATCTACGTAATGGGTTATTCTCATCTGTATTTATAGACAGATTTAGCTGAGTATCATCAGCTTAACAGTGGAAATTAATCCCATGCTGTGTATTAATTCTACAGATCGGGAGCATATATATAGTAAAGAGAATTGGTCCTAGCACTGATCACTGTGGTACTCCACAGGTAAACCTGGAGCATGAGGAAGATTTGTCATTAATCATTAACATCCACCTCATTTTGGGTAATCCTCGCCTATTTTTCATACCCAAATGGAAAAGCAAATAACTTAGAAAGTGTAAGCCCAAATTACATGTGCAATACATTATTTGAAAGCTAACACCCTCTTGTTTCCTAATATATAAATTCATATTGGGTGAGAAGAACACAGACCAACCTGCATCAGTTCAAACATGACTCAAAGTATTTTTTTTTTTTATTCTCGGAAATGATAGATCTTTTTTGAACAGCAGTAATAAAGATATTCTTGAGAAAAAACAGGTTTTATTGTATTATATTTGTTTTACAATTAAGGTCCACCGGGTCGCCGGCGACCCAATAGGATTTAAGAGGTTAATGTAAACAACCTTCAAACTGAATTGAAATTGAACCTGAAATCTGTCACATAGAAATATGTACACAGGCTAGAGCAGTTCACTTAATTTCTAAAAAATATTCAAGTCTTACTCAAAGAATATTATGATCAGCTGTATCAAATGGAGGAGGGAGATGTAACAGGTATACAGATACAAGGCCATTATCTAAGGCCATGAGAATATCATTAGTGACTTTCACTAGAGCTGCTTGAGTGCTATGATGAGCTCTAAAACCAGATTCCAAAGCTGACCATTATCCAGTGTGTTTAACAGATTTTATTTGATATTTTCCACCAAAGCAAATGCGTTTTACTTTGTAACCGCGTCTCTCTTCCTGTCAGACCCATGAAATTGCCGCTGAATTGCTCCGTAGTCCGACTAAAATAGACCAGTGGTCCATCTCAGTCACACCTACACAATCCCCCTTGCATAAAATCATGTTCGGTGTAATCATCCCCATTGACATTCAATGAGCACTAAATGTCACGACCAAATCCAAAACAAAATCAGGAACTGGTATGTTCTGGCCTTTCGATAAGATCGAAACATATGGGATCTAATAAACAATGTCATTAGAAAAGACCCATAAGTATTGATTTAAACATGTTTCAAGCAATGATATAACTAATTATTAATTATATGTAGTGGTTGAAAATGTTGTAAATGTCTCCCAAAAACTGATGGAGCAGATCCCTGACCCTAGTATAACAAGGCTGCAATGAGGCACTCATAACAATATATAAACTTAACATTTCCCAAAATAGTTAAAGAAGCAGAAATCATAGCTATTAATGAGATTAATATGACAATAGTAAAAAGAGTTATTGATGATATTGTAAACCATTGACTCATGCATGTAACCTCTCCTTCCAAATGGGTATATTTACAACTAAAATAAAAACTGCAAAAATGTACTTGCCTACCAATTTACAAATTATAGGCCTGTTTCTCAACTTTCACAATTTTTACGCTTTTTTTTCAGCTGACCAGAAAAAATTATTGAAAAACGCAAACCACTTTCTGAAAGACAGTATAGACCTAGATCACAGAGATCCACAGCTTTGACAGTCTGTAAAAAAAAAGGAAAAGATTAAAAAAAATAAAAACTCCATAGAAACAAAGTTTGCCGTTGGTCAGTTTGTTGATCTAAACAGAACATTTCACACAATATATTAATAAGGAAATTACAGTATTATGTACAGAAGTTGGATCTAAAATGGATGAAGAGCTATGTAAGTAGCTGACAATAACTTGTAAAAAAGAGTACCGGTAACACACACCCAGGCACTCCAATATGCTTATTCACATTAAAGCAGTGATAGATAGGAGCAGTGTAACTAATGAAACGTCAGTGTGACTTAGAGCATTTTGGAGACCAGAAATCTCTAAATGGGTAAGGAGCATTGCTTTAAATCCGGCAACCTTGGAACGCTCGGCCATCTTAACAGTCAGTTAAGTGCTACATATAATTGGAGCAGGTGACTCTTCACTGTATCAGATTGGGTGCATTTAAAATATTGAGGCGCACAAATTGAGAATCTGTGTGTAGTGTCTCTTTGGGGTAAACAGCAACAACTATATGAACTTTTAATACAGTGATTTTCAACCAGTGGTCACACTAGTGTGCCGTGGGAAATTTTCTAATATCACATGATTAACAATTGTTTGGTGTCTGTGCTGTAATTAATTTTGGCAGATAATGTCATACTCTTCTATTTCAGTGGGTGGCAGCAGAGGGGGATACACGAAAAGGCAAATGCCGAACAGGGACCTGGACAAAATTCTGACGCAGATGAAGGTCCTATTGGTGGACAAAAGAAGAAAGACGAGATGGTGAGCGAGAGGCAATATAGACAGACCCAAAAAAAAAAAAAGTTTTGCCCAAATTAATGTTTCAGGGTGAGAAAAACAGCAACATATGACATTATGCAATGTCACTTAGAGCATTAATTGAAAACATGGGTCTGAAGTGGGATTTGAACCCACACCTCTAACTGGAGACCAGAAATCTCTAAACAAGTACGGAGCATTGCCTTAAATCAACGGTTTTTTTTTTTACATTACACTGGAGTCAAACCCAAGACCCAGAGATTAAAAATCTTATGCTCTCCCATCCAAGATAGCCAGGGCATATTGTTCTAGATTTTTACAAGTACCAACAAATACCCAAGCACTGAAACATGGTTATTTACATACAAAGCAGAGAAGATTGGTTATATGGATGGATAGACAGACAGACAGACATACAGAAAGTCAGTTAGCTAGTAAGTTAGCTAGTTAGCTAGCTAGTTAGTATTGGAGCAGTGTCACTAATGAAAAAAACAATTAAACAAGTTTTGCACAAATTAGTTTTTCAGGGTAAGAAACAGAGAGACAGAGGGCATAATGCAATGTAAATGTGACTTAGAGCCTTAATGGTAAACCTCTGTCAGGAGTGGGATTTGAACCCACACTTTTAATTGGAGACCAGAAATCTCTAAACAGATAAGGAGCATTGCCTTAAGTCTGGCACCTTGGACCACTCAGTCATCCTGACATTGATTCAATGAAGTGCAGCATATAATTGGAGAGGATGACTCATCACTGTACCGGATCTGGTGCATTGAAGATATTGAGGTGCACAACACTGAGAAAGCAGTGTGTAGTTTGTCTTTGGTGTAAAGGGCAACGACTATGTGAACTTTTAACCATAAGCTTTGGACAAAGCCACCTTCTATTCCAGAAAGTTGGCTAAAAGGCTCTAGCATGCGTACAAGTGAAGAAGGCATTGGTATTGGGTTAATGTAAAACACTGCTGGATCTTCCTTGCATCAAATTTGAAAAGTCAGTAAGTATGTTTTTTGCATTACAATGGAGTCAAAAGAGATTTAAAATCTCATGCTCTTCCAGTCTAGCTAGGCACAGTATATTGTAGAGATTTTCACAGGTACCAACACATACACAAGCATTGAAACATGGTTATTCACATACAAAGAAAAGAAGGGTGTTTATGTAGGTAGATAGATAGATAGATAGATAGATAGATAGATAGATAGATAGATAGATAGATAGATAGATAGATAGATAGATAGATAGATAGATAGAAAACTGAATATGCAATGTGATGTGCATATTTTAACACAAATTACAGTAATCTACTGAAGCTATGAAACACTAAATGTGTGTCAAATTGATTAAGATGAAAACATCATTGTTGTTCGATGCTGTAGCACATGTATTATTTACATTACGCCCCGTCTTACTTGCGAGTACCAATATGGCACCTGGGGACTTCACAGCACCCTGCACAGCAATCCAGTGAATACAGTTGAAAATTAGCTACTTAGCTAACACTGGCTCATTTACAGAAATGTTTATTAATGTGCACTGTCCCTGTCAAATAAACACATAAAAAAAAAAAAAAAAAAAAAAAAAACAGAGATCAGTGGTTTCCCCCTGGTGCCACATTCTTTCCCCTTAGTTTCATTCTAGCCCTTTCTCAAAACACCTGTTCCCAGTTAGCTCATTGTTCCAGTTAATGCTCTAATGCTAGGTTGATTTCATGTCTTCATTAGTTCCCTTCAGTCACCTCCGGTGTAATATGTTCTGGTTCCCATGTTCCTTGCCTGTTTACTTTTGCATTTATACTTTAGCTGCAACGTTATGCTAAATCTGCAAGAACTAATCTCTGCCTCCGCCTCTCTATTTGGGCCCAACTACAAACTTCTACAACTCATGACAGTGCCCTTTGTCTAAAACACAGGAATCAAGTAATTAGAGGTAGTATTTGCGTTCATACTGAGGAGGTAGTTCAACCATATCAATAACGTGTGTTGGACCAAGGACTCCGAAAGTAGCAGAACACTTGTCATTAGTCACTGGAATTGCCAACTCCTGAATAAGACAATTGGCCCTGCCAAATAGAATGAGATGCCTGGGTACAAAGGACTTTGTTTTGTTAACTACAAATGAATGCCTTATCTAAGCCAAACAAAGCTTTCGAACCCAAGAATTGAACAGTCCTTAGAGAATGACCAATCTGAAAGCAATATTGAATAATGAGAGTCAAATCATTCCTAGCTGTTGAAAAAAGACTTGTAAGGAGCAAAATAATATAGAAACAGGCATACATTCAGTCAATATTGAAGGTCAAGAAGAGTCCAGGAGAAGACACAGAGCCAAGGAAAGGACAGGTGATGCCGTTTCACCCAAAGGATAAACTCGATTGCCATTTTAAAAAGTTGTGCTTCCAGATTTGACCTCTTTCTTCTGCAGCTTTGAAGAGATAACCCAAAGGATTTAACACTGTATCAAAAAACCTGACTGTTCCACAGTTTGCTGTTCCAACTGGCCTTGACTGTTTGGAGGTTTGGGAGTGGCTACAAGCTTCGGGGTCTTGACCTGGTGGCCCCTCGTCTTCTCTTGACCTGGTGGCCCTTCGTCTTCCACTTAAGAAATCAATGAACTGCCTGGGTGAGCTGCTTGCCAGCTTTGAAGTTTCCTCACAACACCAGGGACTCAGCACACTCCAGATCATCAACACAAAGGACCTCAGAACAGTTCTAATTTAAGAGAGAATGCCTTTGCTACAGTTTGGCTCGCATCCAAGAAATCTATATGGTTACTGTATCTGTTATAAGAGCCGTTCCATAAGAGGCATAAAAGACAATTTCCTGCCTAAAGCCTCCATTAAGAGTCTCATAAAAGTTGATTAGATTAAGTCTATTTTATAATTTCCTTATTGTCTACAGCTGATTACCAGGCGTTACCTATCCCTACTAAAGCTTTACTAATTAAAGAAGCATAAACATTTTATAGTAATTGTGGACATTCGATTTGACTTCTTTTATCGTTGATTTCTTCATTGCTGGTACAATTGTCTTGGTTTATGGTTCATAAGTTTTTAAGAGTGTACATGTTTTAACTGTACATGTTAAAACAACACCCTTGGGACTTAATACTAGTCAATAAAATCTCTCTGTCTTAGATACAAAATGCAACTTGTGAAATGGGAAAGTTGCAGCTGTTAACAAGTTGTGGGATCTGAAGACTAGTTGCTGCTCTGGTGTCTCAGTATCTATTTTGCAATGTAAGGAAAGGTGTTACACCTGCAAGTAGACTCTCAGAAGCTAGAGGAGTAGAAAGTGTGTTCAGGTTTATGCTCAGAAAAATGAGGGTTCATGAACCTTTTTAAATGCTTTATAGCAAAGAAGTAGTTATGTTTGATGCACGTTTGTCTTTCTCAGAAATGAGACATGTGGAGACAATGTATGCAACTCTAGGTGGGAGTGTGCAGCTTACAATACAACATGTAGAAGTAGATAACGCAGTCTCTTTTTGTGATACAAAACTGATTCCTCTCCAAGAGTTTTTTACCCTTGAATGTAATGATAATTATGGGCTAGATCACAAAACTTTGCTAGATTGTGGTCGGGAAATTTAGATTTCTCTTATTTCATATATTAATTTATCCTATTTAACCACTATAAAAGTTTTCACTCAGTCAGTTTCACTTACAAGGCCACATAATTCCCCTGTGTCAGGGTGTTTGTAGACCAGACATAGCTTCATCCCAAAACAAGCCAGATTCTTTCTCAAGGTTTATTCATAACATGTTACACTGGAATAATTTTTCCTTAAAATAAGTGCATTTGTCCTTGAATTGAGAATGTAAAAGAGACATTTTGCCAATGAAACAAGACAATTTACACTTAAAATAACAAAACACAATTGCATTGTCTTATTTCAAGTGCATTTTATCTAAATATATTCTTTTAAGAGTAAAAATACTTATTCCATTGGCAAATCATCTCATTTACCTACTAAAATTAAGGGTAAATACACTTAATCTAAGACATGTTTACTTATTTCTATATCGTTTTTCCAGTGTACTGTCAACCAAAGTGTCTGTAATTTGTTTTGTCTTTGACTACTTTCTTTTGTTGTAGGTAAGGGGAACACACTCTGCCCTGGCAGAACAGGGATGAATACAGAGCAGTAAGGGCTGTATGATGAACTGGTCTCTCTTTATATATGAAAAGAGTCAGCACTTTATTTAGATATGAAAATAACGTGCAGACTGAGTGAAATCCATAGATCTCTGTTTATTTAACAATGGTGAATATTTGAATACTTTTTTCCCACTACAAGCTTCACCAGTAGTACCTGTTGCTTATCCGCCATATCTTTAGCACGTAGCTGTCCTTATAGTTACACATTTTCATAGGTGTGCAATGAAGAAAATCTGGCCATGTGGACTCGACAGAGAGAGGCGTAGATGCTAATATAATGTAATTTGGCCAACCAGACCTCAGACACGTCACGATTAAACCAGGCTGAAGGAGTTAGAGGAGTGAAGCTCATGAGAAAACATTAGATTAATATCGCTTCAACTAAATGCAAGTTGATCCTAGTTAATTTGAATTGGTGGAAAGACTATTTGATATGGCTTGTTTGGCATCACTTGGTTTCCAGAATTGATGGAAAGGATAACTGGAAAGATGGCTTTAGAGACTGACAATCTCGAACTGATGTTTCTGCCATGCATGAGCTTTAAAAACTAGTCTGATAGATTTATATTTCCTTGATTTTTGATTACTTTTGTGTTTCTCTCTATGCTTTGAAGCTATTATAATGCGAATATTTGCTTTCTGTTTTTAAGAAAATTCCAAACAAAGACATACTATCCACTAAAAATGAGTCTCTTATTATTTTCAACACAAATATTGCTTTATAAAGATAATATTGTAATTACTTAATCACCTCAAGAAATCAAAATATGTCCTGGTCATAGTATAGATTACCAAGCTTTCATTATTAACTCAGAGTAGAGAATGTTTTGCTGTAAGAGGTTTGCATGTGCATTGGTTTTCTCTGGATTTACTGGTTTCCTTTCTTCTACCGTTGATATGCATGTTAGGTTTTTTTTGCAGCTGTACATTACCCTTAGAGATTTAATTCAGCATCCCCATAGTCCCAAACAAGCCAACACTGGTACAGTGATACAAGATGTGAATAAAATTACATTTCCTTATTAAATACAAATGTTATTCCTTTTACTTATAGGTATTTCTGGGGGGATTTTATGTTAAAGACCAACACAATGTTGTGCATGTCACTAAACTCAAATAATTAAAAAAAGGACACTGGCCATTAGTTACAGATGTCCCTTGTGTTAATGATAAAAATAACCCAAGGTAAATGGAACTATCTCTGAAGGAAACCTGTTGGACGCATCAAAAAATAATTAACTCACCTCAAGGTCCTTAAGACAGGGCTAGAATCATCCAGTTAGTCACAAATCTACATCCAAAAAGCAATTTACTGCAAACCTAAATGTACAAAGATGCCTTTAAATAACCTGATAGAGTTTACTCTGGTGTGTGAAGAACAATGGGCAAAATTATATGCTGGATGTGCAAACCTGATAAACAAAACAACATGCAGCATGAGGGGTCTGAGGTAATTAATCAGGAAGGCTGCAAAAAACAAACAAAAAAACATGCTATTCCGATTTTCATTTGACACAAATGTTACTTTGTCATTTCTATACTATTTGTATTTCTTTAACCAACTTAGCAACTCATCAAGCTTGGTCAAAATAAGGTAAAAGTTTCAAAAGTTAAAAAGGTCTAAATATCTCTAAGAGGAATTACAGAGTTTTCTAATTATACCAAGACACAGAACTGCAGCACTTTTTGCTCTCTCTCGTTGCTCATGCTCGTACTTTGCAAGGTTCTTTTTCGTTTTCACTTTTCCTGGAGTTGCTATTGCTGTCTGATTTGGGCTGGATGCTGGTTGCTTCTGAGTATCCACAAAATTAATCTTGAATGTAAAAATGTGATTGTTTGCTAGGTTAGACCCATTTAACATTGACATCATCCTCTGAACAGCGTTCGACCCAAACTAACTTCAGGAAAACAGGCTACAGGCTGATAGATGCATTGGTGCTGAACTACTGAGGTATCAGTCTACTCATCAATGTTTTAGAAATAAAGAGTCAAATAAAAAGGATAAAGATATATTTCTGTAAAAATCATGTCTCTTCATAGGTATTGTATTTAGTCATATTGTCCTACAAAAATCATTTACCATTCAAATTAAATTATCTCTCCTTATGTCTCCTTGAACCCCAGTCGGCCTCAACAGATGGCTTCTCACACTGAGCCTGATTTTACTTTGGTTTCTTCCCTTTAAAAGGGGGTTTTTCCTCTCCACTGTCGCTACATGCATATTTGGTGTGAGGGCTTGGCTTCGAGTCAATGGGTCGATGCAATCAACTGGTTTTCCTTAAAATAAATCAGTTTGACTGTATGATCAGGTTGAATTGTCTCTGTAAAGCCCCATGAGATGACATGTGTTGTGAATTGGTGCGACATAAATAAACTGAATTTAATTGAGTTGAAAAAGGTTATTAAAAATGTATGGTCACCTTGGAAACTGATTTATCCTAAGAAATGCTAAACTGCTGAATGTCCTTTAAAAGTCAACATACTACTTATATAATTAGTTCCTGCATTGTGACTCACTTTGCACTTTAAAAAATAAGTATGATTGCTAATACTGTGAGCTGCTCATTGACGCAGTGGGTAGCACTGCTGTCTTGCAGCAAGAAGGCTCTGGTTTCCCGGCCCAGGGTCTTTCTGCATGGAGTTTACATGTTCTCCCTGAGCATGCATGGGTTCTCTCTGGGTACTCCGGCTTCCACCCACAGTCCAAAAACATGACTGTTAGGTTAATTGGCTTCTCTAGATTCTCTGTGTGTGTGAGTGGTTGTTTGTCCTGTTTCTATGTTGCCCTGCGATGGACTGGCGACCCCTCCAGGGTTTACCCCGCCTCTCGACTGTTGACAGCACTACTATGGATGCTAATAGAGCTAAGCTCAGCAGCATGAAACTGATTCTGAAGCAGAGATCCAGCAGGGTAGAGGAGCAGCGACCAGCAGCAGCCAGAGCACAGAGAAAACAAGGGATCCAGGAGGGATAATCAAATCCGTGGTCAGGAGACGGGTCCAAGGTTGGCAACAGGTGAAATCCAGAGAAACAGAACAGGCGAAACAGAGCAGAGCAGGGGTGGCTAAACTCAGAAGTCTGGGGGCAGAAACAGGTCAATATCAGGCAGAACAAACACACACAGAGTAACGCTAGAACTAGACTCGCTGGAAGCTTGAATAATCTGGCACCATGGGCTGGGAACTGGTGGCATAAATAGCAGAATAAACAGGTGGATCTGATAAGAGATAATTAGGCCAGGGTGGAGAAAAGCAGATGAGAGGGGGAGGTGTAAAACCCAGTCTATGGTGCCAAGATCATGACAATTGTAATCTGTTGTCATAAAATGGGACAGATGGAGTTTTTCAATTTTTTCACCAGTTTTCAAGGTGAGACAGTCAGTAGGAA
>NW_015151743.1:61811-65954 GCF_000732505.1 Cyprinodon variegatus
CCTGGTTTAACAGTTCAGTCCAGATGCGACCCAGAGTTTCCCCGATGCTGCAGCCCCAGGGGACATGGAAGAAGCCGATCCAGGTCAGGGGAAAAAAGATCAGGCAGGAACAGTTTGGGGATCCAGGAGTTCCCAGCTCAAGCAAGGGTTCAGATCCAGACAGGAACAGAGGGATCCAGGCTTCAAGGAATCCTCAGACCATGAAGGCAGTTTCATGGTAATCCAGGGGACCTCCACTTGATCAGAGGTTCCTACCCAAACAGGAACAGAAGGATCTGGGGTTCCAGGAAACCACAGGACGTAAAGGCAGGTTCAGAGTCAAGTGCATCGAGCAACCAGCTCAAACAGAAACATACCGATGAAGACATGCAGAATCCAGCAGGAGCCCAAAGGAGGTTCAGGCGAACAGATCAGACGGGGACAGACAGGACCACTGGTTGAGAAGGAATGGAATCAGGAAATCAGAAACACTAGGAAACGCTGAAACTCTCTAATCACTTGCTAGGGAATAAACTCGCCTGAAGGTACTGGCTCAAGAATAATCTCCCCCTGTAACTGGGATATAAACCTTGGAAATACATCTAACCAACAAGACCAACAGAAATCAAACAACGATCTGGCCCCGATAGCTGGGCTGAACCGAATATAAAGCAGAACCTACAGGTGGATGGGATCAGAGATGATTAGAGACCGGGCAGAATAAAGCAGGTGAATGATATTAACAATTTAGGCCAGCTATCAGGGCAGATCATGACATCTCTTAAATGTTGGCTTAAACTTATGCCCACTGAATTTTTCCTGTTTTATTTGTTCTTATTTGTTCAATTGTTCTTATTCTCTGTGTGCTTATTCATAGATAGAAATCTTACTTTTGTCCACAAACCAGTGATCCTTATAAAGTAGCTCCTGTCTTGTTGGGAAAAACAACTGCAGAGATAAATACAACGACATATTTTCCTTGTTTCTCCAGATATGCAAGAAGCCTCAAAAGAGTAAAATAACTTTTACTCTCTGTGTCCAGCACTGCAGGGAATTTCCTTCCTGGTCTTTAACAAGCTCAATGTTTTTTCTTCTTTTTCAGCCACCTAGCCCTTAGTCTCTGTCAGGCTGCTTCGCTGCACACACACACACAGACACACACATAAAACCCCTACACACACAAATTCAGCCTGCTTATTGAGTCTGATTTAAATGGGAACAAACAGCACAGGGAATAGAATAACTGCTCTTCAAAATTTGCTATGATCCCATTTAAAGTTTATTAATATTCTACCTTCTGATAGTGTACATGAACAAATGTTTACTGCATAAAATTAAAAAAGTTTTTCAGAACCATCTATCATATTACACAACTGTTCTATATTAACCTAGCTAACAATACTAGACCAAGCTGTACTTTTGATTTGCCATGGACGGATATCAGTGTAAGAAAATGAATGGAGCACATTATGAAGATCTTATAACACATGAAAGGGTGTGACTAAACAGAAAATGTAAAGATTTAAATTTGGTTTAATGACCAAAACATATTTGCTTTCAAAGTCTTAAGGGTAATGAATTGATTTCTGATAACAATATTGATTTATGTTTTTCTTACTTAACCTTTCTGATGCAATGAGATGTTATAAATAGGTCACCTCTTTCGATCATTACATGTTTCACATAAGAAATAACCCAAAGGTACTCCACTTTCAGCATAAAAATTATGCTGAAAGTGGAGTAGCAAATATCTTTTGGTCGGATTTATTGAGTGGTCCCAGGCAAATTATCAGCTAAAGTTCATTGAAGGGTCAAACTTTTAGTTAATCTAAGTTGCAATGGACCAACACCACTTCAGTCCTCTATTCTTAAAGGTGTGCACTTAGGTTTTATATGCATTTTTAAAAAGACCAAGACCCATATGATCTCAATAAAATAAGGTAATAATATTTTGATTTATTTTGTAGCCTAAATAGAATTCCGGCGCCAGGCACGATAAACTGACAGAAAAAGGGTGGCGCCATCTACTGGCAGTAGCTCTATCTAAAAGCCAAATAATGATAATCAATGCTGCTACTTAATAGAGTCTGAATGACCTATAATGATCAAGCAACCACTTGATCGAAGACCAACTGATGTTAATTAAATAATTAAAAATAATTAAAATTAAATAAACAGCAACTTTGAGTTCTAGTGAATCCTCGCTGGATCTTTCTTTTATAAAGGAAAAAGAAAATCCTGTTCTTAACAAATGCAGTCAGGGACATAGCAATAAGGTGGAAATATTTAAAATAAGAAAAAAAGGCTAAAACCTTTTTACTGGATTCAGTTCTAGAGAAAAGGTATATTTCTCATCACGAGAAAATATTATAACTGTTGCTTTTGTCGCTGTTGGTCTTCCCTTGTTAAAATGTTATTTCCCAAGTAATTGTATTGTTGATGAGCCTTGAATTAAGCCTGACCTTAAGCAGTCATCTGGATTAGAGACTAGGGATAGCATTCCTATTACTACTGGAGAGATCATATTTCTCCTATTTTAGTTTCCTCTCATTGGTTTGCTGTTACATCCAGCAAATAATTTAAAGCAGTGTATTGGGGCTGCACGTTGGAGCAGGTGGTAGCACTGAAGGTTTTGGGTTCGATTCCTGACCGAGGGTCTTTCTGTGTGGAGTTTGCATATTCTCCTTGTGCATGTGTGGGTTCTCTCTGGGTAATCTGGCTTCCTCCCACAGTCAAAAAAAGATGACTGTTAATTGGTTTCTCTAAATGGTCCTTTGGTGTGAGTGTGTGTGTTCCTGGTAGTGTGTCTTTGTGTGTCCCTGCTAAAGACTGGCGACCTGTCCAGGGTGTACATAGACTGCCGGAGATCCGGCCCCACTGTGACTAGGGGTGGGTATAGCCAAAGAAGTCACGATTCAATTCGAATCACGCCTCAAGAATCGATGCAGTAGATCACGAAAATTAGAATCACGATGCATCATCATGATGATTATTTTGCACACCCCTAACTGTGACCCTGACAGGTGGGAGAAGATGGATATGATGTGTGGATGGATGACATCTAATGGTCACGCTGCAGACTACAGTGACATGAACTGTCCAGTATATCTGCTCTCACCAAATGCTGGATCATGAACATCATCCATCCATCTTCTCCTATTCATTCTGTCGGGTTTGAGTTGGAGCTGGTGCCTGACTCAAGCAATTCTTGGGCGTAGGGCTGGGTACACCCTAGACAGGTCTCCAGTCTCTCTTAGTGCAACACAGAGACGCACAACTATAACCACACACCAGAGCATGTGAGAGGAGCAAGGAGCGAGCGATGCAGCAGAGCTGAAGAAATATGTTTGAGCACAGAATAGTTTTCAATTCAAAGGCCGGAGCGAGGATTTTCGCTCCAACTTTATTTAAATTCACGCTTGCCTTAAAACTTAGGCCAATGCCTATGCTGTCGTCTGTGCCTATAATCTGTTATAGTCTATGATTCAACTTTACCACGGAATCACCAAGACGAAGATTGCATATTGTGTGATTAAAAAGTGGGATAAAATATCATAAAAAGATACACTAACTATACTTAACAATACAGAGTGGGTTGACATAAAGTTATTGTTGTGGTAAGAGCCTGTTTTTGAAAATGGATCGCTCCTTCCTCTGGGCAGGGCCAGAACTAAGAACCAGGTTAGTGTCTCATATGTTCTCATATCTGTTCTGTCTTCCTGAATCAGGAGTCCTATTTTCTGAGCCATTAGAGTCACACAACAAGCTTTTATCACATATTCCCACCTTCCCAGCTTAAATATCTTACAATACAAAGATACAGATTTGTTCATATCAGATATTTATTTTATTATTTTTTTTATTTTTTATTTCCTTGATGATTACTTAAACACTGAACAGTTATTGCCACAAAATGTTCTTATGATCCCACCATACTCTAGGAAGTTTGATCTTTCCTGAATCCAAGCCAAGCTGCAAAAAAAAAAAAAAAAAATAAATGAATGAATAAAATAAAAAAGGTACTGGTCCTTTGGGTTTAAAGGTTTAAAATGTTACAGTAAATCCTGGCTTAGCGAGAAGGGCTTTTATACCAGAAGAATTACCAGTTGTTCTACTTAGATAAAATGCTCTAAGCTCCTCTTCATATTCTCTTTTTGCTTTGAT
>NW_015151743.1:68253-71611 GCF_000732505.1 Cyprinodon variegatus
AAAAGATATAGATTAGGAAATATTACACCATTGTCTTGGAAAAAAAGTATTCAACTATTTACCCAACTTAAATCGATGGATTTCACTCAGTCGGCACTGTCTTTTCATATCTTTGCAAAGAGAAAACAGTTCATCATACGGCACTTATGGCACAGTAATCCGCCCTGTTCTGATCTAGACAGAGTTTGCCTCCCTTACTAAAGCTATGAAGGTTGTGTCAGAGTCAAAACAAATTACACACACTTTGGTTAAACAACAACAATTCGTGAGAAAGAATTTGGTTTGTTATGAGATAAGTACTGATTGTTAGCAAAACACTTCTCACTCAGACATTTTGTGGCCTTGCAGGTGAAACAAATTGAGTAAAAACATTTTTCACTGGATAATTAGCATAACTAAATATATGAGACTAGAAAAATCTAAATTTTCGACCACAACCATTTCCAAAAAAAAATAAAAAAAATTTTTTTTTTAAAAAGCTCATTAGCAAAAATACAGGAGGACTTTTATAAGCAAAATGTAACTCTAGTATCGCCAAATAAAGAAGAAGTCATGTACATGCCCATTCTTTATGTTTCATATTAGATATAGTTAATGGAGTATGATTTGCTTGAGTGACTAGAAACTAATCCGACACAAACAAACACAGTAAGTCACAAGCACACTCTACTCAAATTGTAATATAAAACATAAGTTCCAATGTTTCAACTATGTTTATACTAGTATGTTTTGCTAGCAGCTTTTGTTTCTTTGACATTTAATGCAAAAGTATTGATTTCTTTTTCATGGAAGAGGCCTTGATGTGAAGAAGCACAAATAGCCCAATTAAAAACAACTAGCAAAATTAGAGCCTTATATGGTTGAGAACATGAATTTGTTACCTCATGCAGAAAAAGATACACAACTGAATGGTTTCATGGATTTATATAGCTAGATCTAAGTTTATCAGACTATTCACCGTTGTATTAGACAACAGTGAAATCACCCTAATCTTTCATGTCCAATTGCTTTCAAGTATACTGATTTTATTTTGGTTGCAGGTAAAACACTCACACACAGTGGCCTGTGACTTTGCATTGAGTTCCAGTCATTTCACACTCACTTCTATGGCCTAACAAAGACCCTTACCCTAACCATTACCAGCACATACCTAACCCTAAACTTAACCTAAACTCAATACACACCTTCACAAATATAGCTTCTCTAATTCAATTCAATTCAACTCAGAAATACATTTTTTAACCAAAAGGTAACACTAATGCCATAGCAACGTAAAGTTTTTTTTTTCTTTTTCTTTTTTTCAATAAGCTGTCAATGTTCCTCATTGTAGGCAGGAAGGATCTTCTGCAGGGGTCTGTGTTGCATCAAATCTGGAGAAGCCTCTGACCAGGGGCGCCGTATTATCCAGCAGTAAAATAAAAAACCTCATGTTCTCCCTCATTTTTCAGCAGTAATCAGTGAAACAAAGCATGAATATAATGACACTCCCCCTACCTAGAAATTGTAATAAAATGTTTGTTCCTCACCTCCTGCATCGCATCACTTCTCCTCGTCTGTTAGAAGTTCACCTGTACCGAGTCTTAACTGCCACACGCACATCATTTGACGTAGTGAATAAACAAATCAACTAAAATATGTGTAAATAAGCAGCAGTGTGGTAGAAACGTCCGTGGCTGAAAAATGCAGCTCTCCAAAGTCTGGGTTTAAAAAAGGAACGGAAAGGTTCAAATGAAAGATAGATTATTAACCCGTTGAATAAAATAAGAATGCTATCTGCTGGATAAAACTACTTAGTTATTCTCCTTCAATGTCGGAGGGGAATCACATCATAAATGATGTCGCCCAGCTGGGTGTGTCTTGATTGCAAGTTTTTTATTATTTTGTTGTGTTTCATTTTTAGTTTTCAAGAAAAAATAAACAAGGATTAATCCAGCATTTATTGATACTATTGTGTGTCTGTAAATAACACAGAGGCCAAACAACTAAGCCAGAAAGCTCACAGAGCTGAGAATTTACCTTTATCAACCAGAGCAGGCAACAGTTAAGCACCATTGTCCTCAGAGGGTTAACATCAGCTAAAAGCTAGTAGATGTTTAGCAGGATATTTACATTAAATAAATGTCTTTTGTCCCTCCATCATCATGTAAACAGATGATCCATCAGCATCCTCTTTTCTACAAACCCTCCCCCTCCCTCCCTTTTCCAGTGACAGATGAGCTACATAACAAACATAACATTGTGTTCAGGGACAGGCCAGTTTGCATCAGTACAGTCTCTCTCTCTCTCTCTCTCTCTCTCTCTCTCTCTCTCTATATATATATATATATATATATATATATATATATATATATATATAATGATAGTTAAAAAATGAATTGGGCTCTGAATTGGACAGCTGCAGTGCATTGGGTAGCCTCCAGCAGCCTGGATTAAAATCTGTGTCAATATTAAAACAGTCTAGTTAGATTTTTATATTCAGATTAAATTACCACCATTAAAAGACATCTATAAATCTGGATAATTCGCATCTGCAGCCTGAAGCAGCCACATAAAAAATACATGTTTTTCCATTACACGTACAGATGAATGAAAAATAAGGTCTCAGGGCGGGCATAGAAATAATCTGTCATTTATTAAGCTTTGTTGAAACTATAGGAATATATTTTCACAGTCCTAAATCTATTTTCTATTCATGTGTACATAGATAGAGCTGTATTTTTTGTTTTAAATAAGCTGTTATTATTTTGATACGATGTAAATGTAAAGCTTAAAGTTTATGTATGTTTAAGTTTTTTAACGTTGTGATAATTTTCCTGTATAGAATTTATTTTTATTTTTTTATTACATTTGCAATGTAAATGATACTTTTCAGTGCATCTTTATAGCAGTTTTAAAGCTTGGGTACAAATTTTTGTTTTAGGGGGGAGGAGTTGAGGTTCCAATATCAATGTCTTTCATGGGTCACTGAATTCCCCCCATGTGCAGTATATCAGTTTGAGCAGGTAGACCCTGGTGGAATGAAGGCAGGAGAACGTGAGGAAGGAGACGCAGGGAGACCAGTGGAATTTAACTGGTGAAAGGGAGGAGGGTTGCAGTTCAGTGACAGTATCGATAAATTTGCAGCATTAAATACAGATTCGCGAACAATGATTATCTCAGGTACGGGGGGAAGCTTCGCTGATGGATGGAGCAGGGGCACAAGAGGAGGCAATGGATAGGTGGGTACCACGACTGTTATAGTTGAATTTACGCCCAGGGAAGGAAAAAGGCACAGAGAGAAATTATCTCATTAATTAATGATCTCTGGACAAATTTAAGCTTCAACACTACTCTCCTCTCAAGTATATATATATATATA
>NW_015151743.1:73633-78232 GCF_000732505.1 Cyprinodon variegatus
TCTGTGCCAAATTATATGCGTGTCGCACTAAAGCCCCAGTACTAGCAAACTGCTGCTGACAGAGTGCATCTGATGCACAGTGCAGGACCTAAGGACCAAACCATTTCTTGCAATTTCCTGGAGGGGTGGTGGGTTGGTCAATATATTCATGCTTTGTTTCGCTTTTTATTGCTGAAAGACCAGGGAAAACACAAAGATAATTTATTTTACAGAAAGATTTTCTTTTTACATTTCAAATATCTAGTGAGACATATCTTTTCTTCTTTTTTCACAGTGATCTATATACAGATTACCAAGTAAAATCTCACGTGCTAGTTGGTGAGAGAAACAAGCTGCAGATGGAGCAATGCCGCTGATTTTAATGCGTGCTGTGCCCCGCTGCCAGAGAAAATAGATCTTGTTTTCTTCCCTTTGTTTAACATTTCCCCAGCATTCATTTAGATCGTGATCAAAGTTCTCAAACAGAGATCCACTAGCAAGATCCTGCGTGCGGGATCTCCTGTTTACTGTGGTCTTCTCCTCAAAGATCTGCATCAGGACTGGTAGAACAGGGATATCTGTCCTTCTGAGGGAACAAGTTAAATTTATTTCAGCATCCCTCAGCAGCAACCTGTTGCTGAAGGAGCTCAGTATGCAGCTGCAGTGTGAATGAAAGTGCTTACTGTAAACCTTCCACAACATATTGCTGCTACATGTTGCTGAAATCGGACATAGGAACAAGATGGTCAATACTCTACACATCTATCATTACTCATTGATGCCATTATTAACATTAACATTAATAATTTACCTTTATCCTCAGGCAATATCACTTCACTGCTTACAGAACGCTTGTCCGCTGAACCTACAGAATTTTGGGCAATCAGGAACCACTTACCTGCTTGTCTTGTGTCTGCCATAAGATAGCAGTTTCCAGAGGAATGAATTATAAAGGGAGTGAAAGGTCTTATTGCTTTAAAAATAAATAATTATGAAAAAATAAGTTGATTCATGTAGGAGTGTCAAACTGGTTCCATAAACTGGTTTCAATAAAGGGCCGTATGGCTGCAGGTTTTCTTTCCAACCAAGCAATAGCACACCAGATTCCATTCACATCATGAAGTCATCATGTTCAGATCAGACTCCCTAAGATGAGATGACTGGAGTCTGGTGTGCTAATGCTCAACATATTCTCATTATCAGTGCGTATGAAATCGTACGAAAAGTTATTCACACTATTTCTACGTTTTGGACGTTTTTCCTCAAAAAACCACATCAGTGCGCATGTGCTGGCAGACAGACAAAAAAAGCAGATCCGCGGACGGACGTAAAAATGGGGAAAAACAGTGCAATCATCACTTATTCATGTCTCTAACTACGTTGCTTGCTGTTTTATATCTTAGGGTTAGGGTCAGGGTTAGGGCTAATTGTAATTTATATTCTATATTTCTGAATGGTGCGTCAGATGCGCATGCGCATACGACGAAAAAAACGTCCAAAACGTGCGAAATTACGGTGCATAACTTTGCGTACGATTTCATAAGCACTCATAATGAGAATAGGTTGTAATGCTTGGTTGGAAAGAAAACCTGCAGCCACATGGTCCTTTCAGGAACCAGTTTGACACCCCTGCTGTAGGATATCGGTTGATAAACCTATATCCTACATGAATATCTTTGTGTTCATTAATTAAAGCTTTGAAAATGTCCGTGTTCAACATATGCAAATTACTTGTTTCATAACAAAATCAAACCCTAAAAACCCCCCCCTGAAAATAAAAAGCACTGAAGTCCATACTTTCTAATAGAGCTACCTCAATCCCCAGCAATGTTAATAATTTTTAACAAGGATAAAAGTAAAAACAGTGTGTGCATTTTGAAAGTAATATTCTAAAACAGATTTCACATCAAAGTCCCTTAAATCTGGACCTCTGTGCAAGGTGCACACTAACAGCCTCTTCCATATTTATGAATGGAACTGGAAAGTAGAGCTAAACAAACCAATGCTGAATCCCCACAGTGCCTGTGGTCACCTGGAGTAGAGAAAAATACATTTTAGACCACACTCACTGCCACTGTTGTTGATTGACCTTTATTATAAGATGCTGACAGAAACTGATATCCACATGATGGCTTTTCCTTGAAAGGACACAGCACCAAGCCACCTTTTTGAAATCTTGGGAAGTAAACTGCACAGCACACCTCTGTGTCACTGGTTCGAGCATCCTGTTGGCTGTCATTGATGTTAAAATGAAGAGCTGCCAAAAGTATGTTACAAAAAAAGAGAATAAATCTAAAGTAAAATTATCTAACCTACCTTTTACGCTTTACAAAATGTATACAGAATACATCAGAGGCTGTTTAATTGTTTCTATGCTTATGTTATCTATATCGAAAATTCAAAATTATATGTTTTCTGTTTCTAGAAAATGACCATCTGATCAAAACTTCATTTGTAATAATCATCTAATTATTTACCAAAATGTAGACCTAAAATAAATTGTACCTAATTTTTTCTGTTCCATGCACCTCCTTTAAATATGATCATTCATTGTCCTCGAAACCTCCATTTACATTAAGTTTTTTTTTTAAACCCCAAAGAACTGTCAGGCTCAGAGAAATAGGACCCAGTGTTCCAGGCAGACAGACAGATTTCTCAAAACGTTTATAAAAAATGAAACTGCAGTGAGCCACGAGACAACAGGTTAGTGACCATGTCTATTTGGAACGATTGACATGGCGGGTGCTGCCCAGAGAGTCCCACACACTTATGTCTCGGAGGTTGAAGGAAGAGGCAGGAGATCAAAACAAAACAGATGAAGGAAGGCAGGATAATCCAGAGGGCGAAGCCATAGCTGGTGTCGATGACGTGCTCTGGTAGTCCGAGCCAGGAGATCAGAGGTTGGACGAGGCGCTGAGGAGAAATCTAGAATGGAGTCAGGAAACAGTTCCAGGTTTGGTTAACAGACAAACAGAAATCCGGCAGGAGTCCAAAGACAGGTCAGGCAAACAGATCAGAACGGGGATAGGCAGGCTCAGAGGTCCAGAGAAACAACGAGTCAAAATCAAATAATCAGAAACAGTCAGGAATGCTAGAGAACTTTCACCATAGGCTCAAATGATCTGGCACTGATGACTGGTCTGAAGGCTGGGTAAATAGAGACTGAATCAGGTGGATCAGATGAGCGGTAATGAGAACTGGGCAGAGATAGACAGATGAGCGAAATGAGTAATGAGACCAGACATCAGCACCAAGATCATGACAAGAACAGGTGATCTAATGAGGTGGTTTGCTGTTTTTTATTTTATTTTTTTTTTGCAGCAACATAATGCTAATTTCCTGTATTTCAACTTAAATAAACAAAAGAAAAGACTGAAATTGCTGGAACATAAAAACTGATCAGCTGATCATGCTTACAGAGCTAAAGCAGATGGGATGGGGCACAGCGGCGAGTGTATATAGAAGTGTATATGCCGGTACTATACTGTCAGATCTATATACGAACATGCTGATCGATGAAAAGGTCTGAAATTACACTGTGAGCCGCAGTGAAGCACAGATGATGTTGTTCTGGGACAGCTTCAACGTAATTAGTGAAGCTACACTCCTGTAGCAGCATTGCTATTAATGCCTTCTACATCTTTGGAAACACAAATGAATAACCAATATAAATACATTAAAAATGCCAAATAAAAACAAAAAAACCAATAGGCTTAAGCTCATGGCGCCTTTTCATGAAATATGCTCATCAAAGACATTGCTTTCTCCGGTTAACATTAGCTAGTTTAATTGCAATCTTAGCCTTGGGAAATCTACTAAATATACTGCTTCTGATTTCCGAAAAATAATTTTTTAACAAAATTATTTATGAAGAAATGTTAGAAAATAACACATACGGTGGACAAATCCCGGCAGCATTGAGTTGAGTCTGTCCTTCTACTGTCTATAGCTGTAGAACAAGAGGCTGATCATGAGGAGGGTGTTATATGGACAGAAGGCACAGCACCTGGCTTGAGTCACACCCGATCCTTTCTTTTATATTGCCATGTTACACTGCATCACATTGTTGGCATTATAATCTTCCGGACTGACATAACCACCACACAAGACATGCCACACTTAGCTGAAGCAGAAGTGAAGTCCAGCTTTTTGCACTGCACGAAATGCACCCAGATACTAAGGCAGCCTCCTCTTTTTTTCCTGTTTGGAAAGCTGTGAATTTGATGTCCTGACTGACTGGAGTTTGTACAACCACCACAAACTCAATAAATGACAAAGTCTATAATGAATAAACACAATCTAAAACTTCTACAAAACTCAATAAAAAATTCGCTCTACCAATAATTAGGTACTCTCCACACATTGACTCACTGAAGTAAAATGATGTGTTTTTTAAAGGAGGAGTCCGGTCATATTCAGAATCCAAACTCCTGAAAGTACTTTAAATATGAAATTATTATATACTGTTCAATAAATGATAAGTGTTTTTAATTAATAGTAATTTTCATCTGAATGTGCTTTACTGGAGGCATCCATGTTTGTCAAAGAACACTACTGCCACCTACTGGTTAGTGACGTAACGGTGCAGTATCGACTGTGGATCAAGTCCCAGTGCTGTAT
>NW_015151743.1:78719-136690 GCF_000732505.1 Cyprinodon variegatus
TTTTCTCTGGCCAGAAGTTCGATGGCAAATCCTCCCTCTTCAAGTTGGCAATCCAACGACCAACCCATCCGCGGAGGATCAGGAATCAGAAAGGTGAAATAACTCATTTTTTTAAATTTTACCCGATGTATTCCAGCATCCAGCTGCCATGCACGTGGGCAGTGTCAATTGTTTAACTATAGCTCTGGTGAATTTCAATGGTGAAGTTCTCTGGGAATCTTCAATAATTGTTGTTGATTGTCAAAAATGCCCGGACTCAGTGCTTGTGATGAAAATTATTGTTTTTATTTTTTTCAATGATTTACACTAAATTTATTAAATCA
This sequence comes from Cyprinodon variegatus, assembly GCF_000732505.1. Classification (NCBI taxonomy): domain Eukaryota; kingdom Metazoa; phylum Chordata; class Actinopteri; order Cyprinodontiformes; family Cyprinodontidae; genus Cyprinodon; species Cyprinodon variegatus. The sequence continues at coordinate 79,043 of NW_015151743.1, forward strand.
CTACGAAGTAGAAGTTTTAGAAATGGATCATGAGCCATTGGTTATTCCTTGATGACCGGACTTTTCCTTTAAAAAAAAAGCCGTCCAAGTTTGGACCTGCTTCTTATACTTCTCTCTGTGAAGGAACTCATCTGTGTGCTTTGCTCCCAAGGAAACAGATGAGCTCTTGGATTTTATTCCAGGTTCAGCCTATCTGGAAGCATTATTCCAGTAACCTACCCCCCAACTGCATACTAACCCCTTATTATTTTAGAGCTCTTGTGATTATCAAGTTTCTGAACCATTTTGTAGCAGATCCCAAAATCATCTTTTCACAATTGTAATAAAATTCTTAAACCCTTTCTGAGTCTCCTGTTAGATGTTCATGCATGTGGATCAGACAGCTTACTAAAACCATTACAATTCTAATAGACAGATTCCATTTTACAAGGTACAAAATGGCAAAAATCTATCAGGGAGATGAACAGAATTGCCCTAGATGTAAACAAGTGCCAGCTAACACATCTCATATATTCCAGTCTTGCCCCAGACTCAAGCAATTGTGTCAAAGTCTTAAAACCTTATAAGAAAAACATTGAATCTGTCCCTCTGATAGCCATTTTTTGTGTGACACCAGAAGAAACACAATTAACGACTGCTCAAAGGAAAGCAATGGTATTTTCTTCATTGTTGGCCAGGAGACTGATCTTATTTAATTGGATAAAGGCAGCACCGTCAACTCACAAACGATAGCTAGAGGAGGTGATGGCACATCTTAAATTGGAACATCTTAGATTTACTTTACAGGGCAATACTAAGAGATATTTCAAGGTCAGTCAGTGTTTTCTTTCCTATTTTGAATCTGAATTTCCATTTTCTCTTTTCCATAATTATTATCAGGGTGTTCATTATTGTCATTGAAATATATGTATTTGGTTTCAACCTAAGAGAGTCTGGAACAGTGGTAGAATCTGTTTTGTTGCTAGTTTGTCTGTTTTTGACTTGTTTTTGTGATGCAAATTTTGAACCTACTATTTTGTTCTGTATGTTTTGGATGGGATGTCTGTTGTTTGAATATGAAAAATCAATAAAAACTTTGATTATTATTAATATTTTGATAGATTCCTGACTCTTTTCTTGCTTCTTGATTCAATGATTGTAAATAAATAACATATCTGAAGAATAATCATGTGTTACTTAGTGTTTATCTTATTGCATTTTGGGATCTGTCTCATGTAATCCATTTAAGTGGGTTATCTAGCCTAAAGTAAACAGTGTTCCATTTTTGTTTTAAACAAATATTTCTGCAAAACATCTGGAAATGGAAAGCAGATCATGTATTTCTTCAAAAGGCGTTATTATTTATATAATTGGCGTTTAAACAGACGTGGTTATTCTCTTATAGGCAAACCTGCTCTGTTTGGTTAGATAATCACGCGCGCGTTACCACGTGAGAGCTATAAATGTAATTTTCTGTTTTAACCCTCCTACGTGACGAAGTAGCAGCAATGATGATCTTTCCCCTTTTGTCAAAAGGAAAGAAGATTACTACTTTATCGTCTAGTTGTTTGGATTTGAGGCGCACTCAAAGAGATCCGCTCGTCCTGCCCAGTGCGCGCTCCCGACGCAGAGGGGAATCAAACCCTGCCGGGGATAAAACCGCCTGGCGCGGCGCGCAAAGCTCACGGTCCGCTGCCGCTCATCGGTGAACTGCCACGGCGCGTTTTGTGCTCAAGAAGAGTTCCACGGAGATCTTATCACGTCATCCACGCACTTTTCATTTCAGTTCAACAGAGAAAACAGGCAGCCAAAGGGAGGACTCTAAAGTTACCGCGGAATGACAGCTGAGCGATGAACAGAGGGTAAGTTATAAAGCCAAACCTTTACTTTTGGACAGTTTTACTCTTTGCTTTAAATCATGCTTTCTTTTATTCAGTTTATGTTTTTTTTACTAATTGAGAGAAAAGATAAAGAATATATTGTATTTGTTTTGGCAGATAGTTTGTACTGTATAAAACAGAAACATCAGATCACATAATAGACCAAACATGTAGTTGTTTTATTTTTAAATAGAAACTCTCAACGATTAAATAAGGTTAAGAGTCTCTGTACTTTAAGCTGATTAATTATTATATATTTTTTGTTATTTGTAAAGACTGAGAAGAAATACATTTTGTAATGCAGCTGTAAAGGACAAAAAGTGCTATACCTTTTTTTCTTCATATGGAAATACTCTGTATCAACAGAATATTTACTAACAGGTTGGCTTTATGCCATCTGTCTCCATGTTTAATGTTTTGCTGCGCAGCTGGCTGTAATACCTTAAAAGATGATTAGTCACAGTTTGTCAGTTTGGTTGCTGTTTTTAAGGTTTATTAAACATTTAATAATATTTGGCTTCAAAAATGCTTCTATTTTCCATCGCTAATGATTCTTACGGAAAAAGTGCCAGACTCAGGGGAATTTCCTCCAGCTGTGTGACGGCTATGGTGCACCAGAGGATAAAGTCAAGCAGTGTTCCTGTTCACACACCCTGTCATTATGCACTGCTGGTCAGATGGCTGAAAGAAGGGATCTGCATGTTTTGGATTCATGTTTGAAAGATTTAGTTGTTTGGAAATATAAATACATTAAAGTAAAGATGGCAGATGGTGGGTTGTTGTGTATTTAACTTAAACTGTCTCCTGTCTCAATTCATCATAATGCCAAATCCTTATTCCACTCATGAAAAAGGTCATATTACAGGCATGTGGGAGTTATGTCCTAATTTAGCTAATTTGCGTGATGAATGCTTTAATGCATGTCAGTCGTGTGCACTACTTAATTTGCATCTGCCTGGCAGGAAAAAACTAGGCTACTTAAAATAAAACTGTAATAGCTTACTGTAAGATATAAAGCTAAAGTCGACCAGTTACAAGTGACACATCTGATGGACTTGTTTTTCTTTTGCAACCTCTGGAGATTATTTCACAAAGAAGATTTCTTCTTAAAATGAAGAATATTATGGACAACAGTGAGCGTCCTCTTCAGAAGATTTTTTAAACAACAAGAAGGTGTCTCCAGTAAGATGCTTCTCCGGATGCAGTGAAAGACAGACCGATACAGAAGATCCTTCCTGCATACAGCTATCAACAACTGTAAAAACTCTCTGAAAAGAGAATTACTGCAGCAATAAATTCCCCTTTGGGATTAATAAAATATTTTTGAATTTAATTGAATTTTAACTGTCTTTACAACAGCCGTTAACTTCCAGAACTTTATTGATTTTTTTTTGTTGAATGTCGATATTATACAATCACTATTACAGCGGGTTGCATAACCACACAGTCATGTAATTCGGTGAATAACTAAATAAATGTTTTTTTAATATCAGCAATCCAAATTTGAGAACGAACCGAATGAGGCTCGATCGACCTCGGTTCGAAAAACATTGATTCTGAATCATTGGGATGGGATTCTAATTGATGTTTGACATTTTAATTGATACTAGGGAACTAACAATTGTTTTGCAAATAGATTAATCTGTCGATTATTTTTTCGATTAATCAATTAATAATCAGATAGCCAGAGGTTCCTTAAAGAAAATTTAAATAAACCAGGTGAAACTAAAACTTTTGCACATGAGGAGTTTTGGATAGAGCATATTGATAGAGGAAAACATTTTGTTTTTTTTTTAATCTTAAATGCAAAATTATATTTTATTTACAATTTTGATATAATTACTATTCTAAGTGGGTCTAAGCTAAAGGCATGTTTTAGAGTTTCTATACTCCAGTTAACGATTAATCGATTCCTAAATTAGTTGACAATTATTTCAATGATTGATTAGTCATGATTAATCCAATACATACCCAATCATCCAAACAGGTTTTAGGAATGTACATTTCTAGCTATATTACAAAAAGAAACTAGAGATTAGTATAAAGTCAGAAAAGAAATTCAGAAAAACAGTAAATAGTTTTAATCAGACAAATTCCATCCTGAAAGCAAATATTAACTGCATTAAACTGACTGGATTTTAAAAGTCAAAGATGTCATAAAGGGAAAATCTTTCCTGTTCACAAAACTTTTAACCTAACTTGAATTCATTATTTATTATGCCAATTCAATTCAGTTTATTTCTATAGCGCAAATTCACAACACACGTCATCTTAAGGCAGTTTACAGTTCACCAGATCATACAGTGAAATTGTTTCAAAGTTTTCTATCTAAGGAAAACCAGTTGATTGCATCGACTCATTGACTCTTCAGCAATCCCTCACACTAAGCGATGCTTGTAGCAACAGTGGAGAGGAAAAACTCCCATCCAGGAAACACACAGCCAGGCAGATGAGCTCTCATGTCAGAGGATGAAGAGAGAACAGTCACAGTCAGAGAAACAGGACTACACTGAAAAACAGGCCGATCTCCAACATCTATAAACAAAGGTGTTGATGGCAGCAGAACAGCTGATATTTCTCTCCAGGATGGAGTCAAAGCCAAACAGGAACAGACCAGATGAAGCTACTATGAGAAAAAGCAGAGAGAGCAGAACGTTAGAGATTGAACTAATAGATTCTGCAGAGTGGGAGAATAAAGATAGAATGAAACAGAATGATGAAATAGGGGTCCCTATGTCCTCCAGCAGACTAAGCCTATAGCAGTATAAGTATAGAGATAGCTCAGGATAACCTGAGCCACTCTAACTATAAGCTTTATCAAACAGGAAAGTTTTTGCCAGTTTGCCCGATATCATTCTGGAATTTTCTCCAATATCCGGACATATGCAGATGTTGAAATCTGATCAGTGTATCAGGACTGCAGAAAACCAACCCGAGCTGGAAGCCCAACTAATAACACTCCAGATATAGGTTAATACTGCCATCAGCAGGTGATAGTAGGTGAAAATAAATGTTTAGGGTCAGCTTGTACATATCAGATGTTTTTTATAAGCAGGAGCGTTACAGAACTCCACAAAGGTCCTGTAACAGAGAACCTTTGAGAAGAGCAGAAAATGCATTATCAACGCTGTAAAGGGGCTCTAAGAGCTAACAGAGGCTCCTTTCAAAAAAAGAGTATTTAGAAGAATGGAGTCTGTTGCCTAAACCTTTCACATGAGATCCATATGATGAGATAACCCTTTAAAACTTCTAGATATTACTGATCACATTGAAGTGTTTGAATCCACCGGAATGATTTAGGGTGAGGCTGATAGGTGATACCTTCAGTTGAAGCACCATGTTTTTAAGTTGTTTCTCCGTACGGTGCTATGGAGATTTAGGGAGTGAATTCCATTTCATTATTTCATTTCAAGGAAAGAAAATATTTTCAAATGGAAATTGTGGAATACAGAAATGAAACCTCGAAAAAGGTTTTAATTAAAAAGATTTTGAGAGAGCTTTGCAGTTTTTTTCAGATTCTGTTTTTCCAATTTCAATTTTAGTTCTACAAATTGCATTTTTTCCAAATTTTATATTTTCAATTGCTCTTTTTACATATTTCATAGTTTCCATTTTTCATATTTCTGTTTTCAAATTGTGCTTTAAAAATTGCATTATTTTCAAAATGGGTACTACAGATCACATTCTCTCCCCTGGGGCTGGCTTTCATCTGGAGTGATGAGTTCCATTCCTATTGGTCTGCAAGAACGACAGCACCATTTTCATTGTTCAGTGGGCGCGTCCAGAGAGCACATGATTGTATGGGGCTTGAAGTGAAGAGAATGTGATCTGTAAAAGCAATTTGAAAAAAGTAAATTAATGAAAAATGTAAAATCTGTGTAAAGATAAAAATATATATATATATAATAAAAAAAATTACGAGAATAAAGTCGTGATTTACGGGAAATTAAGTCCTAAAATTGCGAGAAACAAGTTGTATATTATGACAACTCTTACAAGAAGCACTGTCTTTCCTAAAATGAGGAATGTTGAGCATCATGTAAAGTTATACTTTGCCTCTGGTTTCATAAATAATGAAATCTTTAAGCACACCAGCATCAAATTGGGGAAAGGATGTCAAAGTGGACTCAGGTTGCTGTTTGGTGGAGCTGGTCGGCCGTCATCTGTTGGTCGGAGCTCAAAGCTTTCTTTCTGGCACAGGTTGTTGTATGAAGACTTAATTTTCATAAATTTATTCTCGTAATATAAAAACTTTATTCTTTTAATGTTACGACTTTATTTAAAAATAATAATAATCTCTTATCTGGCCCTAATACTCCATCATAAGATGCTTGCAACAATAATGCAATAAAATTTCACTCCATAGAGTTTTACTGATAGTGGTAGCAAAAATGGAGGTAATACAGAACAAAGTGAACCTTCCTAGATGTAGTGATCCATCCTGTGACAGCTATGTGTTAACCTGAGAGGTGTTCCTGATTGAGGCTTAGTTCTTCAGCTGGAATCAAAAGTAATTAAGCTTTTAAAAACACTTGAAGTTGAAGTATTTTGTTTTTATATGGCATTTTTTTATGATTATGTGCTTTAGAAGTCTATGTAAGCACTGAACAATACATTTGATTGTATATGCAGATCAGATGTTTAGTCCATCTAATAAACACAACCTGCAGTATGTGCTTCTTTGTAATCGGGAGCAAGACTGCATGGCCAAAATAATCATCAACTGGGATTAGGTAAGCAGATAGGTAAGAGTGTCCCAATGGAAATGTACTGCAGTGATTTCATAAATGCCAGCTGTCAACAAGGTGTTTAGCCCTTATGCATACTAAGGTAGTGAGCTTCCTCTCTAAGCCTTAACCTGTGCAAGGAACATTCTTATATTTTTGGAGGATGCAAGGATAAACACAGCTTTCATTTTTAAACAGTCAGTGTATTGACAGTTATTGTATTGTAGCGGTTATTAAGAAATGTTCTTAGGGCTTTGACTGGTTTAAAAATAGTTGCCTTTTCTGAAAAAATCAACATCTGATTGGACGTTTTATATTGTTTATTTTATCGGAATGATACAACAACCAGTGTATCTGGAATAAAAGCTATGATACAATATGAATGGAAATTGATTATTTTCCTTTTGTGTAAGGGGTTGGTGGTGGTGGTGGGGTTTAGTAGTGTTTTTTGAAGCTGGATGTACAGGAGTATATTGTGTTAGAATTAGAAATAGAAAGATATTCCTGTTGGATACATGTAGCCACCACCTGTGGTGTGAACCAAGACATGGGTCTAACCCAATCCTGTCCCTTCCCTGCTGAGAAGGATTTCCTGTGTGCAATATGAATGTTGAAAGTCTAAGCTCTTCATACAGTATGCATTAAAGGCCTTCAGAGAGGCTGAATATGTCAACATATTTTCATATATAAATTCCAAAGGGGTTCATTCGAAGACTTAACTGTTTCCAATTGCCTCAAACAACATTTTGACATGAAAAAAAGATAGAGTAAACCCAAATTATTTATTATACAGACTTGCTTAAATAATATAAAATGCCAATTATTAGTCTTAGTATGTTATCCATGCCTGCGATGGACTGGCGGCCTGTCCAGGGTGTACCCCACCTCTCACCCGTAGACAGCTGGAGGTAGGTACCAGCACCCTTCCTGACCACAGCTGGGATAAAGCGTGACAGAAAATGGATGGAATGGATGTTATCCATGCCATTTATTTTAGTTATTAGTCAATTAAGGCAGAGTTTTGTTGAGTTCACACAAAACTTGGAAAGTCTATGGGAGACGGGATAGTGGATCGTCGAGAGGAATGATTTGAACTGTGCAATTATCGAGTCCTGCAGCGTTTCCAGCATCAGGAGAAATCCTCAACCGACCCGTGTTCGAATCTGACCTGTGGTCTTTTGCAACATGTCTCTCCCCCTCTCTCATACCCCTTTACTGTCAGCCTACTGTCCAAAAAAATTGCCATTAGAGCCGTAAAAACCTCAAAAAAATGTATCCTATATTAATGGCCTAAAAACAGCAGGATTGATGCTTTTATGTACAAAGAAAAGTGACAGCTGCGATCATTTAAAGTACACTCAAATATTCTCTTAATGAACTTTGGCAAAACACTTTAGAATTCCTACATTGACTAGAAATGTCAGAAACCTGCTTGGGAAAATATATATAAAATATATATAATTTAAAATATTCAATTTTATATTCTGGTACTCTCAGTTTTTTTTACTCACAAACCTTTGAAAAAAGGTTTGTATTAAAAAAAAGTTTTATATTCCCTTTCAGCCACTATGAACAGCAGTGAGAATTTCCCGACAGACTGTGGTTTTTCTATCTGTGCTTTGAATATAATGGTTTTGTATTTACTGAATTACATTTATTTATTTATTTTTTTTCAGCAGAGTCCATTTCATTTAGGTTATGTGAGTCTTGTTTTGGAGGAAGAAAATATCCCATGGAAAAAAATAGTTTAGGCTTAAATTTATTGTCAGATGATGCTGAAAGAGAGCGACAGTTTTGATAAAAACCTGCAGATAAAAATGATTTATTTGATAACTCCCTTCCACTGCAGCCTGCCGGGATCTCCTCCTCTGTTATCTCAGCTCTTTGAGTTGTGTAAGGGTTTCCAGCTGTGGCGTAACGACCTCTCTGTCTTTGCCTCTGTAAGTCTCAATTATCAAACCAATAAAGACGGAGTCTGGGATCCCCTTCGGGTTTATTTTGCATTAAATATTTATCTCAAAGTGACTGGGGTTACAATTTTAACGTCATATCAATTTGAAAACAGGAATTGGTCTTTTAGATGTTTGATTGGGGGCTGTGAGCAGTGCCGCGTGCTGCCGCGAGCTGTTAAGCATCAGAGAAGACGCTTAAGAGCCCTCGTTTCAAGCCCACGTGTGTCGACTGGCATTAAATCATACTGACGGAGACATCACCTCCAGAGCAGCCTAATTGATTCCACTGAGGAAAGGCGCTCTATGTTGACAACTGTTGTCACCTTTCCATGAGTTTAAATGAATGTCCTTAATTGAACATCACCTTTAAAACTTAAAGGGAGTTTTATATTAATGGTTTAATAGTTAGGACAGAGATGGATAATTAATCTAGGCCTTTTCTTTATGGGGATGCAGGTAATCATTGCAGTGGTCAAGTTTTGCTTTTTTTTTATTGCACATTCATAAAAAAACAATTACAAGAAAAAGGTCAGCTTCCACATGCAGATAATTTGGTGAGCTAATTGGATAAACAAAGATGTGTTCTTTGTAGCACTACCTAGTTGCTAGTACACAAAACAGAGAGAGCTTGTGTGTTTAAATTATACAGTTATATAAAAAAGAAATATTTGTTTTTTCAAAAAGAAATGTTCAGATTTATATAGCTAATCTTAGCTGTGTTTACCTCAACAAAAGAATAACGATTTTTTTTTGGGCAAAATAGCTGTCTGCTATCTGAGGAAGAAATATGATATATAATAAGAACCCTGCTGAGGATTTTTCTGTCAGTCCTCTGCAGCGGTGATGTCTGCGTTTGGTGTGATGATTAATGCCAATTTAGCCTTTAGCCTTGTCCTTACTGAACTGAAGGAAATTCTGTGCTCTTTGTGCTTTTATATTTACTAGACAGCCATCAATTGGCAGCTCATTGAAGCTTTATGTTTAGCAGATAAAGATTATTCGAGACATTGTCTGCAACCTGTCCTTCTGTTCTCCATTGTCCTTGAACTCATTTTCCTTCCCACAACATTTGATCACTAGATTTTTTCTCTCGGTTATAGAAATATTCTCTGTTAATCCCAGAGGTGTTAGTGCATGATTTGCTTTGTTCCCTTTTCTGATGCCTTCAAATTTTAGGAAGTCATCTTCATCCCTTTCATATAGCTAAAAATGTTAAATTGCTGCTATATGATTGGTTTAAAGGTGCATAAATATGTCTATACAGAAAAAGACAGAAAACCGTTTGATTGTGATAAAATAAGGTTATATACATCAAGTATCCATCCTGCAATGTGTCATGGTAAAGCGAGTCAAAGACCACAGTAAGCTCTCGCTTTTTTATATTATTTAAGCAAAGATTAGATGAACTGACCTATATTAACAAAGTTCTAGAGAATCCTCCCTGTAGCCCCCTATCAAAACGTCAAGAAAAACAAAAATTTAGCATCCTACCAAATTCAAACAGAGAGAAAGCATGGAAGTAAGATCAAATAAATTCATCAGTCTACTGTTTACACCATAGAGACTAAGAGTGGGATTTTTATCGATAGTATCAATATTAGCAAAGGCGTTACTGTATCTATCAACGTAGCATCCATATTTAAAGGCTTCGGTAGCTTTAGTAGTTTCAGGAAACACATTCGCTCATACTATATATTCCATAAAGCTGTACCAGTCTAATCCTGCTTGTAAACAACATTTTTTTTAATTTTTTTTTTATAATGGATCTTGAACTTTTCTTCATTATTTGTTACACTTGCGGTTGAGGTGCTAACTGGCTTAAGCTGAGCTTATTTGTTGCCCTTTTCGGGACGATTTTCCAGTCGTACGATCATTTTTTGATCGGTCAGACTTTCAGCCAGATCGTGCGTCATGTAGTGCACAGGGGGAAACGAGGGGCGATCAGCCTCGCATGACCACCTCCCCATCAGGAATTGTGAGGTCCGGAGAAAATCAAACATGTTTGAAATTCAGTCGGCCATTATGGGCAAATCACTCAGTAGGCAAACAAGGATTCTTCTTCTTCATCTCAGATGAAAACACAGAAGCATGACGGGAGTGCGAGTGAAATTGAGTTATTTCTGTAAAATTGACAGACCGTAGTAGCCACGTTTGCTCAGCTATTTCTTCGTCCAAATACGTCATCGCCTTTTCTTCTTTTTAGGGCTTTAGAGCATAAAATTGCACAAATAGCCAAGGCAGTACATTTCACTCTAGTGAGCTTCATATTCCTTTTACTCATTTGGCTTTCGGATAGACGAGTCTGAGTCGCTAATCTGACTCCACCAGATGGATTTGCTCCACATATCCATCTGGAAACCTTCGGTTGAAGTAATTTTGGGAAGGAGCGAAAATACTGGTTAGCTGATTGGCCTATGTTGGTGATAGACGGGCCAAATAAACCAATCAGATCAACGAAGCATATGACGTACTAACAGCCAGGCTACTCTTGCCGAAACCAGTCAGGAGAGGGGGAGCAACAACATCTTTTCCTCTGAGAAAAGCCTCTAGAGCAGTGTTTTGCTCTTCTTTCAGTGAAGAAATACTCTGTAATTCCGATAAAACTTGCTCGATAGCCACACTAACACCATGTTCTTTAGACTGTCTCGTTGCGTCACACCTCAACCCGCCTCAAAGCCAACGCTGATTGGACGTTTATTTGGTGAAGGGCTCCCAATTTTCTTCAAAGGAGAGTCTCCAGACTGATTAGCGAGTGAAATCTTGAAAGCTTGCGAGATCAGGATGGTCTCTTGAGGCTACCGAGTCGCGCCATCTCACTGCGGACCTGAGTCCGATGTGGTTTTTAGACTTACCGTGTGAGCAGGTAGATCGCATCAGAGCGTCGGGCCGCACAGTGAGAGAACATACATCGTAAGCTGTGAACTTTTAAACCCTGTGGTACAGTTTGAGCTGTAGTTGCGTGTAACGATTGAAAATATCGCACAGTGTATGCCCGGCTTTAGTGGGCTACAGTACCTCCTTGTTTACCCCAGTATCTAACATGGCCATTGTCGTACCTCAGTTAGTTAAATGTATAGAAAGGGCTTTATTTATTTAAAAAAAATTAGCAAAATCAAAGCGAAAAAAAACTAAATGAACATAAATTGGCTCAGCAGGGTAAAAAAAAACTGTATATAATCAGTGAGATAATTCTGTCCAGTTTGATTCAAGTTCAGTATATTTTTATAGTACCAATTCACATCACGTTATCTAGAGGCACTTAACAGAGACAACTCAATCAGATCAGTTATTAGCATATAGATTTAAAGAATGTTGAATAACTTGGCTTTGTACCCTTTACGACCACTTGGACATTTACCTGATTAGGTGACCTGTGTGTGTGTGTGTGGCCACTGCAAGTAATAAAGCCTGAAGTGTTACAATTAGAAAGTTAATCTTTAGATGTGCTTTTATATTTAATGCTTTTTTTTTAGAGGAATAATTTTATTTCCCACTCCCTCCTTCCTACAGTAATTTTGAGAGGACATTGATTACTTGATTGACGTATGCTGTCGGTGCTAATCTAAACAAGTCATTTGTATGTCATCATGTGAGGCACTTATGTCAGATCAGGTGCTAGGTAAATTTAGGGGTGTTAGAATAAGAAAATAGACATGCCCCTAATTACTGTGTGATGACCTTTCAGGTTTTTTTTCCCTTTGGTTTGGTAGAAGCTTGATTATCTACCTACCAGAGGCGTCTGTATTTTAGTCATTCTCACCCCAAACTTTAATTGCCCTCTCCAACAGTTGCACAAGAGTCAGAGAAGGTGTTTGCTGAGTGCTGCTCACTTTAATTAGTATGACAAAGAAAAAGGAAACCTCTGAGCCAAGGTAAATTTTTAGATATATTTAAAAAGTGACAAACTGCAAGGTGTTTTTACTGATGCCACTTTGACACTTCAGACTTAACTGTATGAATCATACACCCAGAGGGCTTGGGCTTTAATTGACTTGATGAAACTGACATGCTGGCATAAGCTTCAGTGACACATTATGAAATTTACCCTCATTTACCTTCTAAACAGAGATTCTGTGTTGTGTGCTGTTGCTATGAGAAACACTTCGAAGTTGAGTTCTGTTGTAAAGTTGGTTTGCTGACAGGCAAGAATATGACAATTTTTGCCTTTTTTCGTCAGCTGTTATATTTTTCTTTAACTGTTGTTTTGTGTGTAGTGGTAATTAGGTATAGATAGACAAAATTGAGCAATTCACCTCTGTACACTGTGTGGCATTCCACAGGGTTCAGTTGTGGGTCTGTTGTTATTTTTAAAATCACTCTATGTACGTGAATTATTAAATCATTGTCTGATATCAAACAATGTGTTGGTTAATGTTATCAACCAACACATTGTTTGTTTAACGTTCTCAACAAACAATTTGTTTAATTAGGTAATGGCCATTCAGCATTATTGTAGTTTTAATACCACAATGACTATGAGCAAAGCTTCTTTTAAATCTGTTACTCATTCCTGCTTATCTTTTAAGATTTCAAAACTACCATAGAGGCATTCCCTTGGAGATCTACATACAATTATACATGTGTTTGTATATCTCCACTATTATTTACTGTAGCGCCCTAATTACTAGTGTGGACAAATCATCAATATCTTGCCTTCAAGCCATGCAGCATTTAGACTCCTGACCACATCTACTAAACAAGCTTTCTACCGTCCCAAATACTCAGAGGCGTCACCTTTGGTGACTAAAACATGCAAATTCTTTTGTTATGGATCCATTTTAGTATTTTGTACAGATATTTTTTTTATGTGACAATTGTTTTAATAGAATTTTGATAAATTTAGCAATTTTTTATTCACCCAAGGTTCTATTTTTCATAATTAAATTACATTTGAATATTTCAAATGTTGATGTAATTGATTGATAATATTCTACATTCTACTTGTGTTTGCTCTTCAGATTCTACAGTAAATCATTTTTAAAACACAAAAATTCCCAAAAGGGTGTAATCTCTATTCCCCAATATTAATGTGTAAATAAGAAATATTGAATGTTTTTGAAAAAACTAAATATATTGAAAGAGTTGACACTAGTGAAGAGTCTGGATTTTGATTAACATTTATAGCGTGATCATATGAGACATGGAAATATATGACCTAAAAGGAGGATATTGATCTCATCTCATGATCTCTCGGTTAATTTGTGGATCCACAGGGTGTTATTGAACAGATAAATCTTTACTCTGGGTTTTTCCACAATACTTCACCTCTCCACAAACTTTTTCTGTGTGATGTGCGTTGCACATAAACAGTCTGGTGGGTACAGTTTTTAACTATTGGCTTTCCATTTATTCCAGAAAAAGAAAATTAAAAACAATCCACTTGACTTTGTTTCCAAGTTTGAAGACGTTTCGCTTCCCATCCAGGAAGCTTTTTCAATTAAAAATGTCAGGAATAGCGTTGAGTTCAAGGTTTTATACAGCAGCCCAACAAAGCCTTGTTTTTGTTTTGAAAACATGCAAATTGTAACAGATGAAGGGGTCCACCCCTTTGGAATTGTCATTTGACTTCTTTGTTAGACTGCAATACCCCATACCCATCTAAGTGTATGAAAGGTCGTTGTTAAATGGGATTGTTGGCCTGGCTGGACAAGGTCCTCCACTCTCCTGTACAGGTGCTGGGGCTGAGATGATAGCCGGAAGGGATCAACTGAATTACTGTATTGTAGATTTTTGAAAGCTGGAACCTGAGTCCACCCACTCTATTTAATCTTGGTTTTTCTTTCTTAACATATGGCTTCCTTTATCCCCCTCTCAAATCACCTATATCTTTATCCAAAATGTGAACATTCTGGTCCTCAAAAGAATGTCCTTTGTCCAAAAGGTGAGTTATTTGTGCCAATGAAGATTCTCTGTCATCCAGGTCATAGTCATTCCGTAACAGTTTAAAAACAATCCACTGGACTTGGTTTCCAAGGTTTAAAGACGTTTCGCTTCCCATCCAGGAAGCTTTCTCGGGAGGGGAAGCGAAACGTCTTCAAACCTTGGAAACCAAGTGCTGTGGATTGTTTTTAAAGTTTTACGGAGTGAGTTATTTGGTTTCTCCAATATAAAGATCAGAGCGTTCCTCACTGCACACACCTCTCATATTTGGTCGGGGGGTTTTGTCCTTAGGATGCACTAGGCTCTGTCTAAGGGTCTTGTTAGGTTCGAAATATACTGGGATTTGGTGTTTGGAGAAAATCCTCCCAGCAACATATGTAATGGCGATTTTCTTTTGCGTTTTAACTTCTCACCATTATGGCTACTGTATAAAACTGTTTAAAACCTCGAACTCAACACTATTCCTGACATTTTTAATTGAAAAAGCTTCCTGGATGGAAAGTGAAATGTCTTCAAACTTGGAAACAAAGTCTGAGGGATTGTTTTTAATTTTCTTTATTGTTGAATGACCTGGATGACTGAGAATCTTCACCAGCTTTTGATTTACGATAAAAAAATCTTCATATTGGGCTGTCGAAGGTGCATTGTTAGCTCTGTTGCCGTGTGGAAACTAGGTTTTGAATCCAGAAGTAGACTCTAGGGCTGCAACTAATGATTATTTTGCAAATCTATTAATCTGTATATTATTTTTTCGATTCATTGATTAATAATTGGTGTCAAGCTCAGAACAGAAGGATCCAGTATTCAAGGCAGACAAACAGTTAGATTTTTCAAAACGTTTATTAAAAACTTAACCGAAATGAGCCTTAATACCTTGATAAGCCCTAAGATATAAACAGTTACACAAAAAAATAAATGAATAGAAAATAAGCTGACTGTCTTTTGATGAGGACCAGATGGAAAGCTCACATTACTCTTATCTCAAAGTCTGACGATTGGCTTCCTGTTTCTTTCAGGATTATTTTCAAGATGTTCTTATTGTCTTAGATCAAAGTATTTGTATTTCGTGTTTTTCAGCCATTCTACTTCAAGACTCCTAAGGTCAGCAGATATGAGTTTGTTTGATCTCCAAAAACTGTGTGGAGAGCATCCTTCAGTCATTCTGGTCCGTGGCTGTAACTGCCTTCCTATTTAGCGGAGGGACACAGAGATTTTTCAAACTAGAAAGCAAATTATGACATGTTGCAAATCCTAATTTTATTTTAGTTTGTTAAATTTGTTAAAACTTACGATTGTTTATTTAGCCACCAAATTGTCATTCCTGTTATTTTAATTGTATTCTTAAATTTAATAATAATAGTTGAACTTTATTGATCTCACAATGGAGAAAGTCGCTTCTGCATACTAACTCATCCGCTTGGGGAGCAGTGGGCTGCCACTGTGCGGCGCCTGGGGAGCATTCAGGGGTTGAGGGTCTTGCTCAGGGGCCCAGAGTGCAGGCTGTTGGGATCAAACCGAGTACTTCCAAACTTTTTAGAACACAGGCGCACTGCTCTAACCACTAGGCAAACACTCCCCAAAATATTCATTAATAAATAATAAATATTCATTATCTATCTGTTTATCTAAATTTACTTGTATGTTTAAATTCATTCTAATTTATTAATTTGATCTTGCTTGCTTAATTCTTATCAGATGTATTGGGTTGTATTGTTTTATTTTGGCTCCCTTAGTAACCTTAAGTTCTGTGGTTTTTGCATATCTCCAGTATTTCATTATTTTAGACAGCTACAATTAGATAGCATTTCCTTTGTGGCCGTAACCATTTGTTAGTCCTTAGGGGATCATGTGAGGTCCATGTGTGTGTGTGTTCTTTGGGGGCACTGACTTTTATGCATGTCACTGATTGGCTGAGAGGTTTTTATCCTTTTTACACAACTTTTGTAAAGTATTAGGGAATGATGTTATTAAATATATGATTGATTGATGCTGTGTTAAATATAAAGATAAGGATTATGAGTTATGCTTTTTGTAAGATCAAAAAGACGAATATAAGAGTATTACTTCGACTGGATCTCCTCTTAGTACTGCATTGTTCTTGTTTTAAAAGAGCACAGTAAAATCATTGAACATCATACTTTATTTAGCCTGAATTCCTGCCAAAACCCAAAGGCAGACCCTTTTAAAAACTGATTGCATGATCATCTAAACCTCCTTTTAACTGTATAATGTTCTCTTCTTCAGGGATCTTTGCACCATCCTTTTTTTAACCCCACTGTCATCTTTTTTAGAGTTAATTTCTGCATGCAAAGAACATTTCTTTAAAATTGAAATAAGAAAAACCCAATACATTTTGTTAATTAAAAATACAGAAACTTTGAGGAAAAACAAAAAAAAAAAGGTTTAAGAAATAACTTTGCTATTTTATCTGATTTCTTTCATGATTTGTATTTCAGATTTACCGTTTTCACATTTTATTATAAAGAAGACAATCTATTTTTGAGATTGAACTTTACAAATTGTATTTGTTTCAAATCAAGATCATATTATCTTAACTTCTGGGGTTGGGCTTTCTGCTGGAGTGACTGTGAATTAGTTTGGCATTGGTATCGGTTTGATTAGACGTTAGACACAGCATTGTATTTGTCAATATGCGCATCAGTAGAATGTGATCCTTAAAACTCAAACTCAATCTAAAAGAAAAGAAATGTGAAAAGAAAAAAAAAATATATAAAATTTCATAAGCTCAGAATGTTGGACTCAGAATTCAGCCGAGACAGACAGTTGTATAATTCAAAGCATTTATTTATAATATCCCAGGCAGATTAGCATCGACTGCAGAAAAGATCAGAACAGGAAGGCTCGAAGTTCCAGGAGTCCGAGGCCTTGTCAGGGATACCGATGAGAACAGGAACAGGTTGGTTAAGGGTTCCAGGAGTCCGAAGCCTTGTCAGGGATACCGATGAGAACAGGAACAGGTTGGTTCCAGGAGTCTACAGAGTTCAGACGGAAACATTCAGATGGGAACAGGCAAGCTCAGTGGTAGAGAGGCAGAACAGGTCAGGATAACAGGAATACTACGGAAAGCTAAAAAAATGCTCTCTCCACTTGAGCCAAGATAAGAAGAGGGCGGGCTCAGTGGATTAGAAGCAAATCAGAATCAGGAACTCAGAAACAATACGAATCACAAAAAAACCCTCTCTCCACTGGCCCCGGTGAACAAGAACATGAACTACCATAGAGCATCAGCATCAATAATCTGGCCCCGATGGCTGGGACAGAGCCGTATATAAAGAAGCAGGAGCAAATGGATTAGATGAGTGGAAATTGAAAACTTGCCAGAGCTAGGCAGGTGAATGAAATGAGCAATTAGGCCTGCCCTCAGAGCCATGATCATGACATAAAAGATATTTGGAAAATATTTTTAAATGATTAAAATTTATGTGAAAACAAATTAAGTAACATTTTAGAAAACAGAGAAGTTACTATTAAAACATTTTTCAAAGTTTAAGTTTTGAATTAGATTTTACAATATGTGCTTTTTATTCATTTACAAAATATGCTCTCTCCTTTCAACAATAATGGAATAATTCACTCCATTTTGGAAGTCTTTTTATGTCTTTTTGACAAATAATACTGTTTTAAAGGCAACTTTTGGTTGGATTATCCACATCTGTAAAGTATTCAAACAGTTTCTAGGAGTCGTTTTTTTTATAATGTCATTTAAAATCAATTGGTGTTGTTCACTACTCAGACAGAGCTTTTCAAAAAGTCAGAAAGTTTGCAGTAATAGGTTCTTATTCATGAGTCAGCCAGAAACTATTCATATTCTTTCCTTCTGAATTTAATAGACCTAAAAATGTTGTTTACCCCAAGCCACAACAACAGTTATCTTACACTGTTGAGGTCCAATGGAGCAAGTGATGCAAATCTTGAAAACGATCTTATCTAACCCGGTGTTTTCACCAGGAAGGAAAGGCTCATTCCACATGCATCCTCCGATTTTCTCAACAGATTTGCACACCTACATAGCCAGCAAAAGGAAAAGTTTTTCCATACTTGTGTTAGGAAGAAAGTATTTAATGACACAATATATAATAGTTGGTTTTCTTGACTATGACAAAGAAAGCAGAACCTTTACATATGAATGACAAATATTAAGGTATGAACTCAGAGGCCAAGGAATTTGGGGAAATATTTGAATGAAAGGGCAGCAGGTACACCTCATAAAATAGGCAAGACCAAATCACTGACAGATGAAGAGGACTACATTTCTATACTTGTCTATACCTAATTGTTTGAACACATTTGATCCCTCATTGTCTTCACACAGTCCCAACATGTAAACATAGAATAGAATAGAAAATCCATTTATTGTTCCACAATGGAGAAATTCTGGTGTTTACAGTAGCAAAAAGATTACATAAAAAATGGTCATACTTATTTAAAAGTAACTCATGCATTAATTACTTTTAAATAATCATAAAACACCTCAAATTGTAGCTCATTTTTCTCAATACTATTCATTCACCTTTCATGGGGTCAATATAGAGCACTATCCAAAGTAGAAAAGGAGCTCCGGACTGATAAATCCAGACTGTCTTTATCTTTACATTTCATTAAGCAACGAAGACACACATGAACGATGCTGATCAAATTGGGACAACAGCCTTCAGGAAAAGAATAACCAAAAATTACACAAATGTAATGTACACTATACAATTTGAAATATACAAAGCTCTGTTTGACCTTCGTTGTCCTCCTTCATCTCTAGCAGTTAACCTCTAGTGCAGAGGTCTTCAACAGAGGGTCTGTGACCCCTAGGGGGTCCACAGAGGTACTGCATGGGGGTCGCAAAAGTTTTGGTTTGATAAGACTTTTTTTTTTTTTTTTTTATTCCTCCCTGCAATTATTTTCACTACTTGAAATGTCTTTAAATCCACATTAACATGAATTCAACACAGATAAATGGAGGCAGAAGATCAGTCATCAATGCACACATTCAGCGACACACTGGAGCTCTTTCAGGCTGGGCACCGTTTCATTCACAACACCTGTCCCATCAACCAGGAATCAGAATCAGAAATACTTTAATAATCCAAGGGAGAAATTACTTTCATTACAATATTCCATCTATAATAGAGTGACTATTGGACCAGTTTGATATAACACAATTTCATACAATATGTATAATTAGGGGGTCCCCACTCCATCTCGCTATCAATTTGGGGGTCATTTGCCTGGAAAACGTTGAACACCCCTGATCTAGAGGACAGCCTTAGCCAGTTGTAGCCTCTTCTTGCTTTATTTTCCTAGTGGGCTTCTCCTTTGTAATGCTATTCTCCCCCTGGTCACCAGCAGCCTTTCCCCCGCCATCAGCAGCGCTATCTGAAGTGAAGACCTATCCGATCTCTCGCTGTGCTCCTTCAATCCTCTGCAGTTTCCCTCTATAGCTAAACCCAGCTTGCCATAGCATCTCCTAGCTCTGCTGCTGTTTCTTATTGGATCTACTGCTGTGCTCCTCCGTTCACCTCCTGAACTATTATCGGTAAACAAAGTCCATAAATAGTTCTACTATAGAGCTTGCATCAAGACTACTGAATTGATATGACATCTACGTGGAAATGCAAGCTGCTCCATGCACATTTTTGACGAGTGCAGGAAAAGTTTTAACGTAAAGCATGATTTTAATCCCAAAATAATCAGGCTCTCTATAAATACTTGTTTCCCATTGCCTTGGATGCTAATTGTAACAATATTTTTTCATAATTTCTTAGCAGCACATTCTTATTTCCCACTAAACATAAGCGAAGAATGTAAGTAAGATAAAAACAAAATGTAATAATAGCCACCTTTGTACAAATGAATAACTGGTTGCTTCAGTTGATTAATGTCAGCTGATCACAGTAGGCATGTCCATCTTTAGAATGTATTCTAAAGCATTGCTGTTTGTAAAGTTCACTTTGCAACTTCCTACTCTGACGATCTTACTGAGCTTAAAGTATCTTTGTGATCAACCTACAAGGCTCTGGACATCGGTCCCAAATCAACTGCCTAAAACAAAGTTTAACACAATTATTAAGAAGGATTTTTTTCCCTCTTGTATTTGAAGACTCATTGTTGCTTTTAAAGCACTTCTATTCTGAATTTGCACTAGTGTTGGGATCATTGGTGTTAATCTTAGTGTTCAGCTACACGAAGGCTTGGTACATATTGGGAATATAATCAACCGTAATTCGCCCCTAAATACTTTGAGGTAACCATGTTTCCCACTGACATCGTTTAGCTTGTAATTTAATGTATGGTTTGACAAAATTGCCATGTCTGCTATGCTATCCTAATGCAAAACATTCAAAACTGTCAGATAGATTAAGAAACAAAAGCACTCCTGTAGAGGAGTGCCATTTCAGCATGGTACAAATCATGAACGCTGGTCAATCGCTGAAAAGTCTCCAGGATTAATTGACAGGTGGCCTCACATTAGTTCATATCTACAGACTCTCCCTGTCCATTCTGAGTAAGCTGGAGTTACATTACATTGACAATAGGGCAACAAAAATATTATATATGTGTGAAACTGGTATAAATTTCATTTGAAATACTAGTCTTTAACTGCAGTGAAATATTTGGTACATAATTTTCATTCATTTATGCATTTTGTTCTGTTTATCCGGGGCTGGGATTCCCAGATTTCCCGATCCACACACACTTCCTCCAGCCGCTCTGGGGGGACCCTGAGGCGACACCAGGGCAGCTCAGAGACATAGTCCCTCCAGCGTGTCCTGGGCCTTCCTCCCAATAGGACATGCCTGGAACACCTGCCAAGGGAAGCGACCAGGAAGCATCCGGAACAGATACCCGAGCCAACTCAGCTGGCTCCTTTCCACGTGGAACATAATTTTATTTATCAGAATTTTTGCAGCTCTGCATATTTATTTTGTTGTTCTTTAACAAAAAAACTTGCTTGTGACTAATAGTGAATAGTGGTCCTTTTCAGAAGCTATCTGGTATTCAGTACATGCAGCCTACTGATTTTTAAATAATTTATTATTTAAGACACTGTCAGGGATGAGATAGCTCCTTAAGTTTAATCATAAAAGCAGTAATGTGGACACTCGGAGCATTTGTCACCTCATTTAACCCATGAGTTCAACCCAAGAGAGACAAATAGCCAAGACATATTGGAAGGCAAGTCCAGAAGGTGACAGAGTGTATGGGTCAATTCTTATGCAACAGCCTGGGAGACCAGTGTGTGGGAAGAAATCCTCACAACAAGATGTGGGATAACATAGTATGCATATCTGTGTGCACTTATATGTGCACATAGTTTCCAGCATTTGGCATCTGTAATTTCTGCACCCCCCACATGACAGGCCTCTTCACCTTTTGCCCTAGGCTAAACAATCTAACCCGCCTTGAACTCTGCTAAGTGAAGTATTGCACTCTAATGGATTCTGTTCTTCAGCAGAACCAACTTTAGTTACACTGATTTATACACTGCATCCAGTGCATTTGTCTCTGGTAAGGAAGGCAGTGTTAGAACAAGCTCCTTTATGCGATGAAAGGCTGCATGAAGAGTTTAACTGCCTGGAGATTCAACATTTTCAAGATTATCTTCATCCAGCCCAAGTAAAAAAAAAATTACAACTAACAAATAACAAGCTTAATAGAGCTGAAACATGCAGCATTATGAAATTACATACAGTTCCTGTTAATCTCAGAGACAAAAAATATAGTATTTTTTCTTGTGTCTATGGCATGCAACATTTATATTTTCTATAAAAGAAAAAAAAAATCAAAAACTCCTACTTGCAGTGATATATCATATCTTCCATTTGACATCTTACAGTCAGTGTAGAACTCCTTACAAAGGTCGTATACACCATTTGCTGTTGGTCTGCAAAATGTCAACCTCTTCAGTTTTGCTATATATTGACTGTCCTGACATATGTTTGTTTTTTTGTTTTTTTATGCCGGCTCTAAATCATGTATGATGGATGTTTTCTGAGAGAGAGACAGAGAGAGAGAGTCATGACCCAATCTATGTTTGCCAGAAAAGGAAGTTTTGCTTTTCTGCAACACTTACCTGCTGCCTTGTATCTTTATGAGCTGTTTTCAATTTGAGGAAGCTGTCCCATTGTTTCAACCGTCTTCCTTTCACCTAACAGGATATTCCCCACTGATGGCAGTGATGGAGAACACAACATGGCCATACCCCTCATACGTCCCCCATTATCTCCTGCGTGGTGACCCTTTTGCTTCGAGGCTATCCAAAGAGGCGGACATTATAGCAGCATTTTACATCTGCATTATAGGTAAGTCTTATATAGGTAAGGAATCCATACCTCGCATTTATAACTCATCCTTCACCTGAGGAGACATCCATTATCATACAAGAAAGAGTTTCCACGTCACCTCAGATAACTATGTCAGGCTATTACAACCTTTAGAGTATGTGATGAATAGAAATTGGTATGCAAGATAAGACAATAGGATAAGAGAACTGGTATGAATGAAAGAACACAGCTTCACAGAGTGTTTGGAGGAGAGCTTAAGTTTTATAGGTTCACCTTTATATTTTCTAAATGCATTTTAAGGTAGTTAAAGGACATATGTGCGGACATAATGCAAGTTCTCTACCTGTCATAATTAGTGAATACTTACTGAAACGTTCAAAAAGGCTCCTGAGTTGAGAGGCATTCATTCTTTTCACATTTTGAATGGTTATATCCGAACTCTCCATAAAGACCTCAAGGTCCAGGAACATTTCCACATTTCCCCGATCCACTTACACAGCCCCCCAATCCAGCATTCTCTTAAATCCTGTGACCTTATTGTCATACAATTATTGACTGACCTAATTACATTAGTTTTTCAAATAAATCTATTGACATTCGCATATGACATAAAACGCTGAATAGTCTCATTATATTCCTATATAAAAAAAAAAAAAAAAAACAATTTATCCTTTTACACCAAGTGTCAATCCTGACAGTGCTTCAATTGTCCTTTTTGAGCTTATATAGAATTGAGGCAAAGGGCATGATGGGCAGACATAAACAGACATGTCACAATCTGCTTCCAGTAGCGGAGAACTAACAGAAGGCCAGATGGTAACTACTAAACAACTAGCTCAGCTGTAGTAGGCTGCTTACTTGTTCCCCCCGCACACATGTATCGTACCTCCATTGTTTTTGTAAATATAAACTAAAAAAGCATTCTGGGCGCGCAGACCTTCAACAAGAAGCAATTTTTGTCCCAAATTGTGAGTTACAGCTACAGCTAACACTCGCGAATGATCTGGAGGATTACCAAATTCAAATGAATTTTTCAATGGCATGAAATGTAACTATGGTTGAAAAAAAAAAAGTCCATAAAATCTTTTGATTGATTGGTTGATTGGTTGACTTTATTGACCTCACAGTGCAGATATTTACTTACATCAGCTCAAATAGTCAAAGACGAAGAATGTGCCAAAGGAAGAAAAAGGTGCATGGGGGGGGGTTAAGATGGATATTCATAGGTTGGATGTTCATAAGTTTGCATTTGGTCCTTCTATCAATCCAACAATGTTCCCTTTTCTTGTGTTTTCATCTTCATTAAAATACCTCCAGACATTTTGAGTCTGATGCTGAGGCTGTCAATTATCACTGCTGCCACCCTCTGGTTAAGTGAGGAACTGCTTATTCGGCCAAATATCCCTATCTCACTACGTCAGAGAATGCTTTAAAAAAATCCTGTATCCAGATTATGATCTGAAACATCACCAAAGTTTAATGGATTGGTACTTGGCATTAGGATCATCTCTAATAAAACTTTCATTAAAATCAGTCTATAACTTTTTAACATAGACAGACAGACAGACAGACAGACAGACAGACAGACAGACAGACAGACAGACAGAAATTCTCATAAAAATAAAACCTTCTTGGCGGAGGTAAAAAAAAAGGGCTTTATTTACTAGCATATTGATCCAAATGGGCATAATGGTCTCTCAAAAAAACTTTGTAAGGTAACAGAACGAGCTACTGGTTTATAAATAAAACAATCTGAAATAACTATGATTATGAACCTTTAATTCATAGTTTTATTTTTTTTTTCAATTGTTCAATGGGACCGGTGCTCATTTGAATTTTGCATTATTTTGTTTATTATTGCTTTTAGTGTTTGCCTTCATATGCAATAAATGCACATCTTCACATTTCAGGGTACATCTATTTTTTTTCATGGGACATTTGCATTCATTTTTATATTGCTATAATTTGACCCTCCATATATTTCAGGAATCCCATCACAATGTCTTTGAAAATTTTCTTGTGGCCCCACCCTGCCAAACTTAGTATCTCACAACCCCCACTTTGAGAGCCTCTGTTTTAGATTGCTCCCTTTCCTGGTTTTTAAGCTGGCCTAAGAACCACAAACAGATTCTTCTTTCAGATTCAGTTTCCTAAATTTATATACAATTCTTTTCCCTTCCACAATTACTATTCTTTCTTTTATTCTGTCAAACTTTACAAAGATACAAAAAGGCTTTCAGCAGCACTTTTTGGCTGTGGCATCGCTATTTTCTAAAACTTTAACATGGCCTTTCCTGCAGCTCCTCCAGAGTTACCATAGATCAATTTTTTACTTCTTTGATTAATCCATTCCTGACCAGCGACTATGATTGAATAACACTTTATTTTGGTTATTTACAAGGTAACAGCCAAATCTTTAGTTGCACAGGGTTTTATCTGGGTGTACAAGAGGACCTGGATATGGAGAATAGGTTTTATACCAGTCTTGATATTTCATTTTTATGGCCCTCATACAGTTGAAAAAATTCTTGATTTCCTAGAGCAGACTTTTTTATAGATTTCGTGAGGGTCTATTTCCTTACTACGATCCCTTTTTAAGTGGTTGGGTTAGGGCTAGTTCATGTACATACTATATTGATTCAAGTGGGCTAATAAAGAGGCATTACAGAGTTTCCTAATGATACTGCCACCTGTTGCCAAAACAGAGCTGCAGCAATCTTCTGCTCATTCTCGGAGCTTGCGCTATTACTTAACAAGGTTTCTCTTACTTTTTTCAACTTACATGGAATTACCATTGGTGTCCTGTTTGAGCTGGTTGCCGACTGAGTCTGAATATCCATCTTGAATAGAACCCTTAGATTATGTGTTAAGTAGGAGCCTTTTAACAGTGAAGGGCCTAAAGTCACATCTGTTGAACAGTGCGGGAACTTCAGACTCAAAGTAAATTCAGGAAAATAAGCTACGGGGTTGCATTGGTGCTGAACCACTGTGGAGTCAGCTTGCTCATCAGACGCTGTTTTAGTCATAAAGGGGGTAATGAAAAGGCTGTTATACAGATATTTTTCACCCAAAACTCACATCCTGTTTCTTTAATACTTTAGTGCTAAAAATATTTTGTAAAATAGCATTCTTCTGCCAGGCGAACAGACACACAAGTCTAGCACACATCACGACAATGGAGGCATGTGAACTGAAGTCTGGGAACTTTTAATCACAACTCGTATAGGGTCTTCAAAATCTATGGGCTTAAGCATAGCACCCCTCTTCATTCTGGTGTCTATTAAGTAGCACATTCTTTGTGATATGTTTTGTTCCAGAACCACCTATTGGTGGGTCCCACCCTAACCCCAGTCTCACCGAGTGGTAATGATTCTGGTCCAGAGTATTTAGGTATTCACCTGTTCACTGGGTTAGTTTAACAGTGCATAACCAAAGCTCTATTCCATGTACTATGCTTCAGTCATCTGGTCAGGATGTTATTCTCTACGATAACCTGGCTAGTTGAGTTTCCATCCGTCCATTCATTTTCCATCACGCTTATCCCATGCCGGGTCCTGAGGGGTGCTGGTGCCTACCTCCAGCTCCCTACAGGCGAGAGGCAGAGTACACCCTGGACAGGTCGCCAGTCCATTGCAGGGCAACACAGAGACAAACAGGACAAACAACCATTCATGCACACACTCGCAGCTAAGGAGAATTTAGAGAAGCCAATTAAACTAACAGTCATGTTTTTGGACTGTGGGAGGAAGCCGGAGTACCCAGAGAACACATGCAAACTCCATTTAGAAAGACCTCAGGCTGGGAATCGAATCCAGAACCTTCATGCTGCAAGGCAGCAGTACTACCCACTGCTGCACTGAGCTGAGTTTCCATTTTGTAATCGGTAATTCCTCCACTCATAAATTTGTGTGTTTTGGTCATTTGAACATGATCTGAATATTGATGAAGGCTCATGCACAAAAATGGGTTTGCACATGCTGTCTGCTGAAGTGCAAACACAAATCAATTTTGCACCATTATAGAAGATCTGTTCCATGTCTACTGTACGTTCACATTCAGAACATCAGGCTCTTAATGTATTAAAAGGTAGTTTCCTTATATTTTATCTTCAACCTTGGGATGTGAATGTACTGAATTTAATTTATCTGGTGTATTTTTTAATTATCAGCCATGTTCCCTGATTCCTTACCCATATTCATTACTCAGATCAGTGCAAAATAATCTCACAGACAAGCAGCTAAGTGAAAGACATACCTATGGGGTATTGTCTTTCCACAATAAATTAACATATAACTGGAGATACTATCATAACAAGACCAAAAAAAGGTCTAAGATCCGCTGCGAAGATAAAACTAATTTACTAACAGGAAAACTTCTAATTTTGATCCTCACAAATCACTTCTTAATTAAGCTTAGAAAAACCCAGGAGACCTATTTTTTGTTTCCCCCCCCCCCTATTAATAAATGCAACTTTAAATGATGGTGGCAGCATCATCAGCATCATGCTGCACATTTTGGATAACATTAACTTCACCATCATGCACAATCTTGGTCTCTTTCATAAAATCCAAATAAAAGAAAGAATAAGTGAAGTTAAAACATTGAAAAGGGTATGCAGTATTTGTAAGACACTGTCAAAGTTTGCAAAAACATGAACATATCAAATCCTCAGATCTCTTTGAAGGTCTGAAGTTTTGAGAATTTAGACGTCCCTGTCTCCCCTCATATCCTGTCAGCGTTCCATTGCCTATGATCTCTCTGAGAAAAAAACAACAACTTTGTGTGGTCAGTAGGGAAGTCTGCTGGGTTACTGACGGAGTGAAGATTTATTTTGGTGCTTAACTCTTGTGGTAGTGCAAAGAGAACATTAGTAAATCTAATAGGGAGGGGGGCTGGTTAAAGGGGACAGATTGTAAAAAAGACAACTTTATGTGCAGTTTCAATGCGATGAAGGAATCAGCTGTGCAACTAACTACATACACATATAAAACCCCCACCAAGCCTTCCTACTCCCTCTGCCCACTGTTTGTGAAGGAAGATAAATAGGAGAAATGAAATGTGCTCTGATAACATCAGCTAGACGTCCCATGGGACCCAGAAGCCTTAAACTGTATCACAACACATGCTCTGCCGTTAGAGAAAAACCTGCTATTAATACGCCTCGCAGTCGAACAGAAACTGGCCCATCAAAAGAGAAGATTTAAACTTGGGGCAGGGAAGCAAGTGGAAACAAGCTGTACACATTTACAGGGTTTGTAGGCATTTGTTCAACCATCCATTGTTCCTCTTGGCAATCTGTGGATTTTTTTTTTCAATCACTATTTCAGTAAACCTGGAGGATTTGAACAGAAATAGGCTTTACTTTCTGTATTAAATGATTTTTATAATCAAAACGGTATAGCCTTAAATATGAAATCTAAGTTCTTAAAAAGAACTGGTTTCAATACAAACTAAAGGAACAAATTGTACTAATTAGTAGGGCTGTAAATCAGCAAGAATTTGTTGAAAAAATATGTAGCACCGTACATGTGTCACAATAGGATTTAGATACTTTAAGGAAAGATGCCATATTTCTGGATGGTGCAGAGCAGCTGAATAATAGGCACATTGGTAGTGCACTGCTAGCTAGTGGCTGGGTGTTTAAGAGTAGTTTAAAAGTAAGACAGTAAATTGACATCTGCATATAAATACTTATTATCTTTAAGATCCATTGAGCTGTATTTTAACCCAATTCCAGCATCATACAGCATAACCAAATATTGTAAATTTCTTTGTATAATGTTTATAATCATAACAATGGATGTTAAATTGGAATAAACCAAACAATTCATTCTTTCAATCGGGGCGATTAGATATGAACTGAATAATGCTACACAGTAAAAAAAAAAGGCAAAATAAGGCAAGTTTATTTATATAGGCTAATTCAGTACAAGGTGCTTTGAAATAATAAAAGCAGAATAAAAGAAAGTGTCATGATGGGTTCACTGAAGAAGACCCAGTTATGCAGAACACCACTGACGGACACAAGGATGAAAAGTTTAACAGTTTATTTATGCACAACACAAAGAATGTACTGATTCTGGTTCGGGCCTGGATTCTGGTTCACCGGAGTCTGCGTGAGAGACAGCACAGTTAGAGACTGCTGACAGGGTTTGATTTCCAAAGGTTCACTGATTGTACCTTGAGGGTTCTTGAGGTTTACTTTGGGAGAGTCACTGTTGGTTCTGGAGAAGAGTTTATCAGCAGAGTCCGTTTGCTGCTTCAGCGTCTCACGTCTTAGCTTGAACAGACCTTGGCTTAGATTTCCCAGCTCTAGTCCTGAGCTGCTTGGGGGTTCTCTGAGAATCTTCAGGGTTTGGCTCAGAGGGTCGGCTCAGCAGGTTAGCTCTCCCAGAGCTTTCACAGAGGAGGCACAGGTTTCCTGGAAAACAGAGACAGTAGTTAGAATCCAACCTGGATTCAAAGTCATGGAGATACACTGGATCTAGGCTTTAGCGCTGACCAACTGGAACAACACTGCGGCGTTGAGGCAAAGTCTGAAGACAGCTTATGTAGTGGATCCTCTGATGATCTTGATGAGCTGCAGCTGTGCAGGAGGCTCCCTCAGAGGATCCACGGCGGACTCTGCTGGAGAAAGATGGGATTTCTCCAGCTCCCAACAGAAAGTAAAGTTTAAAACATGACAAATGCAGTCAGTAAAGAAAATAGAAAAGTTGGACCTGAAACTTAAACAAATAATACCTCGGTTAACAGTTAACAGTCAAAGGCAGTTCTAGAAAATGGGTTTATAACTTTAACTTAAGCACTTTAACAGTCTCCTGGGAGTTTCTTCTATAATAGTGGAGCATAGAACTAAGAAGGTAGAACACTCAGCCCGGTTCTAAAGTCCTTCCACTGGCTCCCTGTAGCTCAGAGAATATACTTTAAAATTCTTCTGTTAGTCTATAAATCACTAAATGGATCAGTACCTCAATACTTAACAGATCT
Organism: Cyprinodon variegatus; assembly: GCF_000732505.1. Lineage (NCBI taxonomy): Eukaryota > Metazoa > Chordata > Actinopteri > Cyprinodontiformes > Cyprinodontidae > Cyprinodon > Cyprinodon variegatus. Next base: position 108,745 of record NW_015151743.1, read on the forward strand.
GTTGTCAGTGTATCAACCTCCCAGACCACTCAGGTCTTCAGCAGTTAGTTCCTAGTGAGAACATGGGCAGCAGCGTTTTGGATCATCCGTCATATCATCAAGAATTCAGTCATAATCGGTGGTTTCTAGCTGTAGTAGTTGCACCAATGTGCTAACTCTGGATTTCTGCTCCCTTGGTTCAAAGTTTTTTACTCAGTTTTGTACTTAAAAAAACAAAACACTTTAAATTCAAATAATTATGCTTTAAAAGAGGCAGTTTTGTGTTTTTAAATGGATTGTAGTTTAATTATACCACTATAGTTTGTTCAACTGTGAAAAAGGTTGGCCGAAGGGGAATGTAAAACATTTTTTTTTTAAATCAAAGTGGGACTCACCAACAAAGTGAAATTTCTTGCTGGGCTCCATTGACTGGATGTGTTCTTTCCTTTTATCCAAGGTGATTCTGAATTGATTGTTAGCTTATTTTTCTGTGAATCAGACAGCAAAGAGCAGAAGACAAACCTAAAGAAATTTTACGTGCGGATGGGAATTAGGGACATGTTGTGCTTCCTATTGATTACTAACCCTGCTGTTAATGAACTGCTCACTTTGTTTGATTACTAAAGCTCTAACTACTCCTATTTGGGGCCCATTATTTGAGTCTGGAGGGCAAAATTAGTGGTGTTATCATGTGTTGCAGCTAAGAAAAGGATTTCACATTGATGATAGATAGGTGGTTGATGTGGTGTTTCAAACCAGTTAATAAGATAAAACTAGGGACCTATAAAAGAGGTGACTATTGCACAAATGAAGTCTCATCTCATTTACTGTCCTGGATCTTTTTTTTCCATCTCCAGTTCTTTGTTTTTGGGCATACAAAAAGTGATTTTTGGGCTGGATAATTTCATTTTCACATTCTTCAAGTGTTTTTGTCATAAACATGAAAACAATTGATCAGACTGTGTCCTGTTTTTCTGTGCCATTGACTTTCACTCCAAGTATTTTTTTAATGCACTACCACTTAGATCTGAGCCCATGTTTCCTAAAGAATCCTAGGAGTGTATATCTATTTGCGGCTCCTAGTGAAGCCATTTTATGAAAAATTATATAATTCCCCATATTTTTTCATATATATATGTATTTTAGAATTGCATTATAATATATATATATATATATATATACATATATATATATATATATATGTGTGTATTTTAGAATTGCATTATTTTGAAACTGAATATACATTGCTAAAAATTGTAAAGAGAGCATGTAAACCACGCAATGTAACTTGAAATAATAGAATAGGTCTGTGCAATCAAACTGTATACACTGCCAAAAACATTCTGAAAATGAGTAAACATTTCTTAATATCAGTGTTGTTACCCTTCATTTCAGTAGGAAAATCAGATGATCTGCCAATGCTATTAGCATTTTCCCCTTAAAAAAAGATAATCAGATATTGTGCACTTGTAATAATTAACTGAGAATTGTTTTTTTCACATTTTAAATGTAAATTGCCTTATTCTATTGGCAACGTGTCTCACCTAACTGCTTAATTCAAGAAAAAATGCACTTCTTTTAAGAAAAACTGACCTACTTAGATTTCCATTTTTTGAAGTGCTTGGAAGCAACACTGATTCACAATCAATTTCAAACGCTGTTGTGTAAATCGAATAGACATCAGGTGGAACTTACTGACAATTAGCAAGGCACACTCAATAAAGTACTGGTTCTACAGGTGGGGGTCACACACCACTACTCAGCACCTATAATTGCTGGCTGATGTTTTGGTCACTTTTGAATGTTGGTGGTGCTTTCAAACTTGTGGTAGCATGAGACAGACTCTACAACCCACACAAGTAGCTGAGGTAGTGCAGCTCATCCAGAATGGCACGTCAATGCGAGTTGTGGCAAGAAGGTTTGTTGTATCTATCTGCGTAGTGTCCAGAGGCCGGAAAAGCTACCAGGAGACAGGCCAGTACACCAGGAGATGTGGAGGTTGTCCATAAGAGGAGAAAAAAACCAGCAGCAGGACCAATACCTCCAACTTTGTGCAAGGAGGAACAGGAGGAGCACTGCCAGAACCCTGCAAAATGACCTTTAGCAGGCCACTAATGTGCATGTGTCTTCACAAAGGGTTAGAAACTGACCTCATGAAGGCCAAACGTCCAAAGATTGGGGCCGTGCCCAACAATTCATACCGAACGCTTGGCATTTGCCAGAGAACAGGATTGGCAAATTTGCCACTGACGCCCTTTGCTCTTCACAGATGAAAGCAGGTTCGCCAAGCACATTTGACATACATCACAGAATCTGTAGAAAGTGTGGAGAGTGGTCCGCTGCCTGCAACATCTTTCAGCATGACCCGTTTGGCATGGGTCAGTAATGGTGTGAGGTGGATGCACAGCCCTCCATATGCTCACCAGAGGTAGCATGTGTCATGATGGGTACTCTAAGAGTGACCCAAATATGCAGAACACCACTAGACGGACACAGGAGTAAAAGTTAACAAGTTTATTTGTTCACAAGCACACTGATTAGACTGGTTCTGGTTCGGGCCTGGAAACTGGTTCACCGGAGTCTGCGTGAGAGACAGTTCAGTTAGCGTTGCACTTAGGAGTTGGCGTCCTTGATTGTTACTGATTGTACCTTGAGGGTTCTTGTAGATAACTTTGAGAGGATCACTGTTGGATCTGGAGAGGAGTTGATCAGCAGAGTCCGCTTGCTGCTTCAGCGTCTTACATCTAGTTCTGAGCAGACCTTGGCTTTGGGTTTTCCAGCTCTTAGTCCTGAGCTGCATGGAAGTTCACTGAGGTTCTTCAGGTTTGGCTCTGAGGGTAGGCTCGGCAGGTTAGCTCTTCCAGAGCTTCACAGAGGAGAAACAGGTTTCCAACTGGATCAACACTGCGGCGTTGAGGCAAGGTCTGAAGACAGCTTATATAGTGGATCCTCTGATGATCTGATGGGCTGCAGCTGTGCAGGAGGCTCCCTCAGAAGGATCCACGGCGGACTCTGCTGGAGAAAGATGGAACTTCTCCAGCTCCCAACAGCATGACTGCCTTTAGGTACCGAGCTGAGATCCTCAGACACCTTGTGAGACCATATGCTAGCCCAGGGTTCCTCCTAATGCAGGACAATGCTAGAGCTCATCTGGCTGGAGTATATCAGCAGTTACTGCAAGATAAAGGCATTGAAGCTATGGACTGGCCCACCCATTCCCAAGACCTGAATCTGATTGAGAAAATCTTGGACATTGTGTATCAATCCATCCACCAATGTCACGTTGCACCACAGACTGTCCAGGAGTTGGCGGATGCTTTTGTTGAGAAGATCCCTCAGGAGACCATGGGCCACCTTATTAGGAGCATGCCCAGGTGTTGTAGGGAGGTCAAACAGGCACATGGAGGCCAAAGACACTACTGAGCCTATGTATGTTTGTACCTTTTTAAGGGCATTACATCGAAGTAAGATCAGACTGTAGTCTTATTTTCCACTTTAATTTTGTGTGTGAATCCAAATTCTAGTCTACATTGTTTAATATATCTGATCTCCATTGATGCTTTTTGTGTGATTTTGTTTTCAGCACATTCTACTTTGTACAGAACAAAGTATTCAATGGGAATATTTCATTCAGATCTATGACATGTATAAGTGTTCCCCTTTATTTTTTTAAACTATGTAATATTGAAGTCATTATCAAATTACTTTAGGCCTCCAGAAAGCTTCTGAACTAAAAAAAAAAAAGAAGAAAATAATGAAGAGGTCAGTGAACACAGGGGTGTCTTAAGCAGAGATGGTGGAAACAGTTCATTGGTAGTTCTATCATGTAACAGTGAAATAAATTAGCAGAGGAATTTTTATAATAATCACACAATTTTTTATATGGAGATAGTTTAAGTGTGCACATTTACCTAAGAAATCACCAATACAGTAATAGATTGATTCCCACATATTATGCAAGGCACCTTTTGATCCAGGGCTTAAGTGTAACAATGACATTTTTAAAACATTTTTTTGCAAACAGAAGAATTTTAAAATTTTTTCACTTATGATGAAGTTTCAGATTATTTATAGCTTTCTTAAAAGAATACTAGAAAAGTACAAAAATCCACATTAAAGTAATTTATTGTGAATAAAAACATGAAAAGTTACAAGGACTTCACATAGGATAAGGAATGTTCAGACTTTACCACATACTTCCAGGGTAAAATAGGTATGCGTATGTATTTTAAAGCTTCTAAAAAAAATCTAAACATTTACTTACAAAAAGGAAAATAAGTAAATCCAACTTACTTAGATATGGCCTGCTTTTTAGAGTTTGGTTTTTTTCTTATGTTTCTATATTTCCCAATGCAACAGCTGAAGCATAAATGGAGGAACCCCAGAGGCTAAGCAGTTAATTAATCAGTTTCTGACCATAAATTCAGCTTCTGTGTCTTTTGCTAGTTAAAAAGACTTCAAATTAATAGAATGTAACAGAGCGTCTCACTAGTGCTTGAAGGCAGTCAGGAGAATCACATGATTTTTTTTTTCAGAGCATTGAGCTTCAACCCCAGGTGGCAAAACTCTGTATGTACATGTAAAAAAAAAAAAAAACAACATAAATAAATGATGCCAAGGTTGAACATTCTGGGGTTTGTGTTCTCCTGAATTGGGGTAGTTACAGACAGAAACAGTTAAATTCAAAATAGACCAAAAACCAATCAAACATATACTAAGTTATCAGACCAGTATTTTTATGCCAACAACAAAAAACATAATTCTAAGCGATTAAAACACACACACACATATATATATTTATATTTATATATATATTTGAAGTTCGAATTCCGACCTGGGGTCTTTCTGCATGGAGTTTGCACATTCTCTCTGTGCATACATGGGTTCTCTCCGGGTTCTCCCCTCCCGACCCCAGCAGGGATAAATGTGTCAGAAAATGGATGGATGGATATAGGATCTTTCATCAACAATAACTATTTTTTCTATAAAATAATGAATTTAAAACAACGAAACACAAAATTATTTCCGAAAACTGTTTATTGTCCCTGCTATATTAAGTACCGACTGAATGAAGTGAAGATGTGGGGTTTCTTAGACGTGTTTAATGACATTTTAATAGAATATAATAAAACAGAACTTAGTATGTCACCTTAGAAATGACAAAAAATTAGATGAATAAAAGAAAACATATGAAACACTTATAATCACAAATGAATAGAGATGTAAAACTAACATTTAGAAACAGGATATGTTGCCTTCCTGTTTGTGAAGCAGAAGCTAACTGTGATTTACAGTGAGGCTGCCCCAGTAGATGAACTTTTACCAGCATTCATCCTGTCTAATCATTACATCTTCACCAATAAAGTGCATCTGATCAAAGACACTGTGGAAATGTGCTAAATACCTAAGGAGGGTTCTTCCTTGGCTGCAGCTCCCTCTAATCATCACATCCTCCACCTTGTCTGCCGACCTCCCTGCAAAACAACAAAGCAACAGTTTCATTATCCCAGCTGCAAAGTCAAATGGAAACAGCAAATGTAATGATGGATAACACAATAAAATGAGATGTTTTAAAGGGATTAAGTGGAAGATCATTTAAAATGTATCTGAAAATAAGGCCTTTATATGTCGATTTATTACAATGCCAGCCTGAGAAAGGGATCAGAATCAGTGGGTTATTTAAGGACACTGATCCATCAGAATAGCAACTCCCCCCGACTGATAGAAAAGCCCGCTTGAGTGAGAAAGCGTATTTTCACATGTGGTGCTTTGTTTGATAGCCCACAATCACAACTATGCACTCTTTCAGTTAACAAATGCGCAGTTGAGATTAATACTTGCACTATTGGGATTGGCCAATACGCTCTTCAAGTTATTGGCAGGAATTTGTCAAAATACCTTTGAAAACTGACTCAGTTGTCCACCCCTGTTGGGTGGCATGCTGACAGGGGTGCTGACTATAGATATATAGCAAATAAAACAGCAATACAGCAAATAAAAAGGTTTCCACCTCAGATTTTAGTATGTATACAAATAATTTTGTCAAAATTTTAGTTCTATGTTTGGACCGTGTGGAGCTGCTAAATGAAGTTGAAAATTCAGAGGCTGACCAGACCGTAAAACAAAACAGCAAAATAAAAAAGCTCAACTAAATTTTCCAGTCTAGTTTAGTTATTGTCACAATCTAAAAGCAGTGACCATGAGGCAAGGGCCTCATGACTGAGTGAAGTTTGCTCCATTGTTCTGTCCCCCATTAAAACAAAACAAAACACTGCCCTCCCACACCTTCCTAGGTATGCAGTCGTCCTGTCTTTGAAGGACCTTTATTCAGCGGAACAAAGAGCATCCCAACCACCAATGTTTTTTACTCATTAGTCAAGTTATTTAAAGAAAAGTTTAAATATGTTTTTTCTTCATTTCACTTCAGTTTGAACATCAGTCTGGGCAATAATTTTTCAGGACATTTTTCATGGAAAAAAGTGAAGAAATTCTTTCATTCAAGGTCCTGGCTCACACAAAGAACCAAGGTAATAAGCATTGAACGATATGCTGAAGCCTTATTTCTATTTACCCTGTATGAAAAGGACTTTAGATGAACTGTTGGATGAAGATGTGCAACGCAGAAACCCAATAGTCTGACATGAAAATTAATAAACAAACAAGGTTAGTTCTCTGTGACTGGAATACAGAGTTCAAAGATAAGCAGATGTGGCTATACCTCAGTGTGGATTTAAATAAACAGTTTCTTAGAAATCTCGCACTCATACTCTGGTTTGAAACTTTCACCCCCTCGACGTTTGTGTTGTGCTCCTATTTTATTACTTTGTGCAGCCTTCTTGTTTTTGTCTACACCAGCTTTACAAACCAGAGTCTGAATGTAAAACTTGTTTATAGTTGTTAAGTAGCTAAGTGAGGAGAGCAGCTGCAGGCCTCCATGTTCAAGTCCTGGCAGAACAATTGGATTTAGTTTTGTTGTGGTTGTTATAGTTTTCACTATATGTTTAATGTAATTGTCCTGCTGGACTGGGAACCTAAAATTTCAGGTCTTTTTTTTAAGCCTCTAGCCAGTATGAAGCCTGTATTAAACTTCATCCATCTTCTGATCGACTTTGACCAGCTTCCATGGTTGCACGGCCGACATACATCCGCCTAGCATGAATATCACACACGACAATCACTTACCTTTCAGTAAAATTATTCTCGACCCTCCTCGACTAGTTTACTCTCATAATTCCTATTTTTCTATTTAATCAGGGTATACAATTTTTTATTTCATTTCCTTTTACAATTAGTTCATATTTTTAATAAGTTTCTGATTTTTGTCATCGTTGCAGATCTAATTTTTTATCATCAGTCCATATGAGGTGATTCCAAAATTATAGGTGGTGTCAAAAGAGCAAAACTGGGACGTAAGTAGAAAAAAACGCACATTTTTACATTTCATTCTTTTAGTTCTGTAGGCATTGCCAGAGTTGGCTGTAAAAAAAATAATACTAACCCCTTGGAAGTTTCATTATGTAATGTCAACAACTGCTTTTCTGATGATAACGTTTTATTCCATTATCATATTATTTTCATATAATTGTTGCAAACATAGAACGCATAAAAAAAAGGATTAAAAAAAATCCAGACCAGATCTGTAACACTTTTTTTTTAGAAACACACAAAAAAGAGGTTTTTGAGAGCAACTTTGTTGTTTTCTCAAGTTTTGTTTGTCCAGAAATGTTTTGCATATTTCATTTTTTCCAATTGCATTGGTTAGGTTGAGGTTTTGAGGACCCAAATGCAAAAGCGAGGAGGCAGAGATCAGATTTGTAGATTTGATGAAGTACTCACAGGCAACTCAGGCAGGAACCGAAAAATACAAAAAAATAACAAATACAGAAAAAAACAAAACCTTGGAGACATCAGGAAAAACATACATGAGGAGCCAGGAAAAGACGAGGAAACAGCACTGAGGAACTGCACAGGGAGAGTATATATGGGAGACTGAACAAAGACAGGACTAATGAGCTGATTGGGAGCAGGTGTGAAGAGAGGATTCTATAAAGGAGCTAAGGAAAAGGAGACCAATATAAGAGGGCAACAGAGGGCAAGTAAGAAATACCTAGAAACTCAAATACATTCTGTCATGTTTGTCTTCAGGGATCTAACCCACATGCAGAACACTCAAAGGCTGGGAAAAAGTTCACAAAGTTTATTTGAACAGTTCACAATAAATGCACAAATATTTCTGGGATTAATCGGGTCCGGGTCTGGTCACGACTGGTTTCACTGCAGAGAGGGACAGATTGGTTAGCAGTCTTCCAGTGAACTTGCAGATTGTGTGTTTGCAGGTCTATACCTGATCAGAGATTAAGCAGAGCGGTAGAAGGGGTGAACCGGGAGGGTCCAGAGGCTGATAGCAGGCAGAGGGCTAGGCAGAGGCAGGGCTGAGTTGTAAATCTTACAGAGCAGGTTCAGAGCTTCTCTCTCAGCTCTTTCTGAGAGCGGGCAGGCAGGTATCAGACTGATTCGGATTTCCAAGGTTCTTCAGAGAACAGACTGCTTGATTTCACGCTTGAGAAACTCTTCCAGGTTTCAGGTTTCCAGGCTGGTTCTTCCTGAGAAGCAGAGAGGACAAAAAAACAGATTAGGTTCAGATTCAGGCTTCAGGGGAGTCAGAGATTCAGACAGGCAGGTTGGCTCAGGCTTGCTAACCATAACTGGCAAAACACTCTGGCGTCGGAGTGTTGCTCTGCCTCTCCTTAAATGCTGGTCTCCTGATGAGCTCATGAGCCGCAGGTGTGGTAGTCAGCTTCAGCCCCAGAAGACCTAGAACGCCCTCTGCTGGAGAAAGGTGGACAGACCTCCAGATCCCAACACATTCAGAGAACACCACAAAATAGGAATTAAACCAATAAAAGTAGAAAACAAAGAAAACCATGGATCAAAGTGAAACTGAAAACTCAAAAGAAGACTTAAACAAAACCAATACCATAACTTGTACAGATTTTCATTATTATTACTAGTTGTTAGTGTAATTATTACTTTCAAATTTCTTGTTTTTGTGATATGTAGTTTTTACAAATGTCCTTTTCACATCACATCACTTTGTTCAACTCTGGGGGCGGGTTTTCCTCTGAGTGTGGAGTGAAAAATCATTTCGGTTGGTCTGTTGGACGCATGCAACTACATACTCATTGGTCAATGTGTGCATCAACTGTGGGTTTTTGTATTGGGCTCAAAGGTATAGGGGAGGATTTACACACATTTTTTAAAAGACCCACCCATTTTTCTCTGGTGGATCATGCCCCCGAAACCCCCGAAGAAGAGGTTAATCCTTCTCACCTTTTTCAACCTCAGAGCTGTTTTTTCAGGTCTGGATGGTTCCCAAAACATATTTCATCATTGGAATGGTTCATGCAGGATGATTGTAATTATAGATAAGATAAAGTTAAATTAAAGGCCAAAACCTTCAGATTTCTGTTTGTGAAAAAATGTGAAAGCCATGGATGCTGTCCCTTTCATTTTGTATTTATGCACTTTTCTGTGTCATTTACTCCTATTTGAATGTGTTCCACTTAAGCAATGGTTATACTCCCGCAGCAGTGTGTTGTAGTGAGCTTGTCGCAGATATTTTTCATTTATGCTAAATTTTGAAGTGTGGTCTGCGCTATGTTATTCCATGCCACAACGCAAGAGGGACAATCAGGAATTAGCTGTGGATCTAGATACGGCCGAGGTGGTAAGGAAGTGGGGGCAAGTTTGTGCAACAACGGAGGGACATGAAGTTGAAAAACAGCAGGGAACCACGTGGAAAAAGGGTCCCAGCGTTCTCGCGTACCTCGCTCTTCTAGCTGGTCCAACTTCACGAGTCGTTTTCTCCAATGGCGGTCATACAAACAAAACAAGCCAGTAAGGTACCAAACAGGAGAAACGCATAGTGTATAACGGATGTAGATTTGGCCAATCAGAGGCCTCTTGTCTGCGGCACCGTCTGCAGTCACCTACAGTTTTGAAGAGGTGTGCCAGAGTGTCTGCGGAAGGGTCACATCTGCTTTCACTGCAACACACATGCAGACGAAATCGTTTCTGAGTATAAATCAGCCTTTAGTGTTTGTAAGAACAAATAAAGGTTTAGAAGTCACTGTTGCTCAAATCACTTAGATAGACTGAAATATTTCCTGATCCCTAAACTGCATTTTAATCATGAAATCAAACTTTTTAACCCATCTGTTTCCTCAAAACCAGACATTATTAACTGAAACAGCATGAGCTCAGGAGGACCAGAGGAAGACTTGGAGTAACTTTCCTTTATATCCGTATCAGTGCGTTATCAGACTCATTAAATTAGCCAAGCTAAATGAGAGGAACAGATGGATAAATGTGGAGAATGTAGATCTTTGGGGGTTAGATGCTGTCTGTGCAGTGTTTATCCATTTTAATAAACAACTTTCACATCAACCCACAGCATTTGGGAATGCTCCCACAGCCCAGTGTTGGCAGAGAGCCTCCATTCGCTATTATGTTTCTTCCTGGTGCTGTGTATCATATGAGTACATGGAAATGGGGAGATGCACAGTCTGCTCATTGTGGTAGTTATTAAATTGATTTCACCACGAGTGCCCCTATATAGCCACACAGATGAATTTGGTTTGTTTAGTGAAAGGAAAGTCTGTGTGGATGAAAACTGGCTGAATGGGAAGCATCTGATGGGAAACAGGTTGGAGTTGGAGGCTAAATTGCCCTTAACCTGTGATTATGATGTTATCGGTCAACTTGTCTTGCATTTGGAAAGATGTTGGTTCAATTCCAGCACCCTCCTGACCCACGTTGACGTGCTCCTTGGCAGGACACTTGAACCCAAGCTGTTTATCAATCTGTGTGTTGTCATATGGATATATGTATGACTGAGAATAGATGAATTTACAAATGTTGAAATTTAACAGAAAAGGCCTAAAGCAGTTTTTAAACTTTGTCATTTATTCAGGAAAAATATTGCAACTTTGACATCACTGTGAAGGAAATTTGTACGACTCTTGAATGAATGAATGAATGAATGAATGAATGAATGAATGATTACTTTATTTTGGTTTAAAAACAAAACAAAAAAATAAATAATTTTTCACAAATGAATCCATCAGACAGCTACTGAAAAAGGAATAGGCTGAAGCCCCAGGGCTTATTTTTGTCTATCCTGTATCATCATAAGAATAATTCACAATAAAAAATTATTACTAATTACAAAACACATAATAACTTAAGCTAGGCTGACCAGACGTTCTCTCTTTCCCGGACATGTCCTTCTTTTTATACCTAAAAAATGTCTGTGGGGAATTTCAAAATTGTCTGGGATTTTGGTCGACTACAATCGACCGGTCCAGTCCAGTCAGTGGCCCAGCACCTTAATCTCTAAAGACAGGCATACAATGTAAGATATTTTTTGGCCTTTTCAGGCCGATTTTCCAGTCTTGCGAGAATTTTTTTCAGTCAGGCCAACTTTTGGCCTCATTGTGCGTCCTGCGTCGTGTAGTATACAGGGGGTAATAAGGGGCGATTAGACTCTCACAACCACCTCAAGATTAGGAATCGTAAAGTTGGGAGAAAATCAAACATGTTTGAAATTCAGTCGACCCTCGTGAGGTATTTGTGGACATATCCTGCTGTTGAAGCAGAGCTACGAGCCGATTTACCAGAACCTCGAGAACTACGCACGTGCAAACAAGGGAGATCTTCGTCCTCTTCCAGATTGACCAGTCCGACCAGCACCTTCTCTCAGCGCTGAGTCTGACGTGTTTTTTTAGACATGCAGTGTGAGCAGGTAGAATGCATCAGTGCGTCGGGCCGCACAGTATGAAAACATGCATTGTGAGCCCTGAGGCTTAAAACCCTGCAGTTTCCTCCTACAATTTCAGCTGTAGCTGCGTACAGCGATTGAAAATATTGCATAATGTATGTCCGGCCTAACTTGCACAGAATATAACATTTAACAAATATACTTAGTTTTTTTGTGTTTAGGTCCACATAATTTATTTCATGTAAAGCCATAACTTCAGGAAATAAGAAAGAACAGACAGTATCTAAAAGAAAAAAAGTTTTTTAAAGCAACTTTGATAAATGAAAACAACCAGAATGTTTGGGTTTTTACAAAATTTTAATTATAACATTGATTAGTTAAGTAAAAAGTATGGTTCAGCATGAGTTAAGAGTTCTATTTAATTGTTGGTTTTATTTTTACTTCACTCACCCTTTCCATTGTAGTGCAGTAATTGCTAAGAGCAAACTAACAGCATTACTGCTTCAATAATCACTTATGTTTTTTCAGTGCACACTGAAAAGCATCAACATCCATTTACTAAGTGTCAGGCCTTAGATGTAAGCATGAGTGATAATTAGTTGGTCTTGCTGTTATCAGGCGGTTATCCCCCTGAGGCTTTTTACTCTTTCCACTTCAACAACAGCAGGTCTACAGGAAATAAAAGCACGGATACTCTACATAATTACAACAATTTAATCTGGAATTGACGTTCGCTGAGTGGTGTAGACGCGCTGCAAATACATTGATGTGAAAAAAGAAAGAAAAGTTCAGCACACAGTATTGCAACTTGAAAGCTCATACAAGAGACATCCATTTAATATATTTACTAAGGGTCTGATCTGTGGTTTATCACACCTGCGTAACTTAAACAAGGTGAAGTTCTGATTATTGCCACAGCTCTTCTCAATCTAGGTTTAAAATATAACTTCCTTAAACAGGTGAAGAACATCTGCTAAAAAGAAGGATTTTGTACTGGTTGTGGTAGAAGTGGTCAGTTGTAGTGCTTAGAAAAAAATTAGTGAAACTGCAGAAAAGTATCTTGAAGTTAGAGATTTAAACTGGGAAAACTGGAAAGCATGATGGCAAAACGAGCAGGACCATCAGAAACTGGCAGAATTACAATAACTTAAAGATAAATTAGAAATCCCGAGGACAAATTCGATTAAATATTTTATATTTATTATGTTGGGTTACATTAAAGAGTTTGGAAAGCTAATTTAGTAATTTGATACATTTATAAATTTTTTTGGGAGAGCAAATCTTGCTTCCTGTTTCCTTGTTTAACTCCTTATTAGTTGGTGGCGGTAAAGCATTTTAACAATTTTGCCAACCACCATAAAAGCTTACATGAACAAGAAGAAGAAGAAGAACATCAAACAATCCTCAAAAGCCAGTCAACAAATCAATATCCAGAAAAAATCATGACTAATGCTCCTATTGATTTCATTTAACACTTAACTGGGACAAAAATGCAAAAAAAAAAAAAAAGATGTGTTAAGGATGTCCAAAATTGGGAGCAGCACTGATCGAGAAACAAAACAAGATTAATTAAAAACATTAATGCCCTCCTTAAAAAACTACAATCTGTTCAAAGTTTATGCAAACAATATGAAAACATTAAGTGATGCAACAATGATATTTATGTAACACCAAAAATGTCATGTTTCCCCAAAGCTAAGTAGATGGTTCCTCTCATTCTCTATTTTTTAGCAACAAAAAGATCTAATAGAAACCTCAGGCAAAAGATCCAGTGTCAGAATAATCTTTTTTTTTTATTCACTTTGTACAGTGATTCTGTTTCTATAATATATTCTTTACATGTAACATGAAATGTCCAGGTTGAAGCCAGATTATTCCCTTGACATCAGCTCAGTGCAGCTTTGCAGCTCCTTCATTTGGTTTTATGGCTCTCTGTTGTATTCCCAAATCTCACAGGGCTCATTAAACCCCTGGTATTTTCAGGCAACAGCAGCTAGTAGAAAGACTTTAATAACCCTTTGTTCATCACACGCCCTCCACTAATTAATGCCAGTTCGTCAACGTGATGCATAAGATTAAGATTCAACTTTATCGTTAATGCATGTCACAAGTGCAGAGCAGCGATATGCAGATTACATCCAACCAGAAGTGTTAAAGCACTGATAAGGTAATATGTAGAGCAGTGGATCAAATTATTTATCAATGTGCCTAAACAAGGGCAGTTACTGTGCATACTGGCAAACTGTGACTAACAGTCATGATTAATTGTTGTTTATACTATAAATGAAGTAAAGAGTGATTTCAGAAATTGATAAATAAATAAAAATAAGGTGCAGTAAGGTATTATAGTATGTGGTGTTATATTACCTGCTAAAAAAAACAGGTAATGTAACTCATACATCCCTGTTAAAAAATCAGCAATTATTGAGATCTAAATAACATTTTATTTAATAAAATTTGATTTCCTTGATTTGAGCAGATCAGTAATACAATTGGCAAATAGAATAAAATATCCACATTTAAGAGAAAAACACTACATTATCTCATTTCAAGTGCATCTTATGTCAAGGCAAAGAATACTAATTTTATTGGCAGATTGTCTCATTTATCTGCTTAAATTAAGGACAAATTTCCATCCATCCATCCATCCATCCATCCATCCATCCATCCATCCATCCATCCATCCATCCATCCATCCATCCATCCATCTTCCACCACTTATCCGGAGTCTGATCGTGGGGGTAGCAGCTTCAGTAGGGAGGCCCAGACACCCCTCTCCCCAGCCACTTGGGCCAGCTCCTCCGGGGGAATCCCAAGGCGCTCTCAGGCCAGCCGAGGAACATAGTCCCTCCGCTTGTATGCGGGAACTCATTCTTTCGCTCATGACCCAAAGCTCATGACCATAGATGAGAGTAGGAATGTAGATCGAGCAGTAAATCAAGATCTTTTCTTTATGGCTCAGCTCTCTCTTCACCACAACAGACCGGTACAGACCACGCTTCACAGCAAACGCAACACCAGTCCGTCTATCGATCACCCGCTCCACCTTCCCCTTCGTGAACAAGACCCCAAGATACTTAAACTCCTCCACTAGGGGCAGTACATCCTCCCCAACCCTGAGAAGGCACTCTACCCTTTTCCAGCTCAAGACCATGGTGTCGGATTTGGAGGCACTGATCCTCATCCCAGCTGCATCACACTCGACTGCGAACTGCTTCAGTGTGATGCAGTAGATCATGAAGCCAATAGAACCACATCACCTGCCGATTACAGAGATGCAATCCTGAAGCCAACAAAACAGATCCCCTGAACACCTTGGCTGCGCCTACAAATTCTGTCCATAAAAGTAATTTTTAGTTATGAGTCATTTATAGAACCGTTTTTGTAGTGTAGTTCCACCCTTTCATAATATTGATCCTTATATGAAAAAAGCTGTATTTTATTTATAAACTTATTTTTTTTTGGCAATCAGATTGCTTTATAACTGAAAATGCAGGGTGATGCCTCCCTGCTGGGAATTGCTGCCTGATGCACCTCCAACAGTTCCTAGAACATGGTAATTTTTACAATGAGCGAGTCACCAGCTGGGACCACCTGTCATGGATGTTTCACTCCTTTAACCCCAGTACATCTCTTGGTGGTGGAGCGAGGGCAGGGATCTCTCCATGTCATCCCCTTCTGATACCCTAGGTGTTAGGCCCCCACCCTCTATCTCTCCTCATTACCCACAGCCACAAACTGCCTTTTTGTGCATCCTCCACCAATTCCCTGATTGCTTTGCGACGTACATATAGTTTATTAGAGAAATATAATAGCTTGGAACAGCTTAAAAAAAAACAGGTTGCATAACTTGAATTCATTTGTCCTTTTTTACGGTGTGGAAAGTTAAATTTAAAATATAGCTGATCTTATATGCAATATTCCTCAGACTTGTTTAAAAAGGGGAGAAAAAAGATCTCTGCACTGAAAAATAGATCACATTTCAATGCTCAGGTTACATGTAGACTATTTAGAGATGAGTTTGTGCTTTACCTTTAGATATAATCTTTCTTAAGGTAGGTAATAATTTTACAGTTTATTTTATGGTGTTATTAGTTGTTTTTATTTGTACCTAGGGTTGTCACGATACTAAACTTTTCAACTCGATACCGATACTAAGGAAAATATTCGATACTCGATACCATTTTCAATACCACAAGGATAACATTTCAACAGAAATATTTTGATTAATAATTAAAATACAATAAATAAATAAATACAATAAACAATAAGAACAACATTTTGAGTTTGTTTGCTGTGCACAGTATTTAGCAAGCTTGATAAAAAACTTACAAAATTAAAATGAAGTTTTCCTTACTTGGCTATGCTTTGCACACATAACAATGACACTAGCCAAACCAGTTAAGAAACAAAAATAATTCTCAGCAGCTGCACTTCTTACAAAAAAAGTCTGAAACTGAAAAGTGCACAGAATTATTCAATCACAGTGTTCAGAAAGTGCATTTTCCTCTATTCTGCACTTTAGATGAATGACAGTTTAGGTGCGACTGGTACTCGATACTTTTGAAAATGAGTATTGTATCCGGATACAACGTTTCAGTATCGATACTTTTGACAACCCTATTTGTACCTCTTAAAAAAGTTCCTTCAGGAAGTGCATCCCTCCAATTTGGGAATCTAATTATTAATTAATTTAAAATTTGATTCTGTTCTATGACTCCAATATTTGAGATAATTACCTTTTTACGTCCCAACTGGACTATTGCAACTCTCTCCTTTTTGGCCTTCCTCAAAAATCACTCGATAAACTACAACTGGTCCAGGACTTCCTCTATCCACCACATCACCCTGGTCCTCCGACAGCACCACTGGCTCCCTGTGCAGTTCCGCATTCCATATAAAATTGTCATGTTGAAATTCAAGGCCCTTCACCACCTTGCCCCCCCCATATCTGTCAGGCCTCCTGCATGTTCCCACCCCCTCCCGTGCTCTCAGATCCTCATCTGCTTTACACCTGTCTCTCCCTTCTGCCCGTCTCACCACCATGGGGAGCAGAGCATTCAGCCGCTGTGCCCCCCGCCGCTGGAACTCTCTACCACCCCTACTTAGAAATAAAGACTCACTTCTCCATTTTAAATCACAACTTAAAACTAATCTGTTTAAAATTGCCTATTTTCTTTAATATTAAGTTCCCTCCCCCAGCCTGTGTATTTTTTTTATGTTTATTTTATTCTTATATTCTTAATGTTTTTTTACTCTTTGTTTCTGCCATTGTTTTTATCTTTCCTTGTGTCCAGAAAGGCGCCTTTTAAATAAAATGTATTATTATTATTATTATTAATTGTTTTCCTAGCCAGATTGATGTCAGGTGTGTGCTTCACTATGACATTTAGCCTGAGCTAATGCACAGAAGTTGCTGCACGTGTTCCTTGCAGGCTAAGGTAGTGTGCATCAAGCTGTTGTGTTCAGCTCTACATGAATGTCCAATCTATGGAAGCCTGCTGGGGAATTGGTCTCCATCTCCATGGAGCATACTTTGGCAGGTGGTTCAGCAGCAGCCCTTTTCTTGTTGTTGTCTAGGTAACAACTTTATAGACTAGGTGTACTTTGACCTTTAAAATGAACGTCAGTTTCAATTTCTCTTCAATTGATACTCTGAGGTTGGTTCCTATTTATTTAACCCTTGTCTGGTTAAATTGGTGTTTGGGTTTAGTCATTGAAAATGGTTCTCGCTGTATTGAATGTTCTTTTCAAAAAAGTTGCCTTAAGTATAAAAAAAATCAATATTGTACCATTTTAAATAAAAAAGTTAAACAATCATACAATGTACAAGAATGAAACCATTGTCTTAAAGCAAAACTGTTTCTTTCTCCTTAACAGGAATCCTGTCTGCTACAGGGAATGGTTACGTCATTTACACGACCATCAGACGGAAGACCAAACTGAAGCCTCCTGAGCTCATGACTGTTAACCTGGCCATCTTTGATTTTGGCATATCAGGTAAATTGAGTCTCATTCAATGCATACATCTAAAACTATCCTAAAACTGACAATTGGGTTCAAGCATGAATGTTTCTAGAGGTAATCTTAAACTAAAACGACATTGTGTATACAGACAAAAATACATCTTTTACAGTTGATATAAAACGTTGGTCTCTTGAAATGAAAAAAGAAGATCATTCCACATTTATTTTGCAAATATTATCTGTTTAACCAAGTCTTTCAATCTTAGATCTACCAGAAGTCTTTTTGATTTTGTTTTGAGATAGATGTACTATTAAAGATTAGATTCTGTTAGATTGTTAATCTTCATTTGAGATAATCTAACTCAACAATAAGTGCAATGATATGCTAGTGCAGGGGTCTTCAACGTTTTCCAGGCCAAGGACCCTCAAAGTGATGGCTAGATGGAGCGGGGACCCCCTAATTATATATACCGGTAGTATTAAATAGTGTTACATCAAACTGGTCCTATAGTCACTCTATAACAGATGGAGTAATGTAACTAAAGTAATTTCTTCCTGGGATTATTAAACTATTTCTGATTCTGATTCCTGGTTGATGGGACAGGTGTTGTGAATGAAACGGTGCCCAGCTTGAAAGAGCTCCTGTGTGTCGCTGAATGTGAGCATTGAAGACTGAAAGACATCTTCTGCCTCCATTTATCTGTTTACTACAGTGTGTTCAATTCATGTTAATGTGCATTTAAAGACATTTAAATTAGTGGAAAGAAATTACTGTGGGGAATATGAAAAAAAAAAAATTGAATCAACCAAAACTTTCGTGACCCCCATGCAGAACCTCTATGAACCCCCTAGAGGTTGAGGATCCCCTGGTGAAGAACTCCGCGCTAGTGCAACTGATAAGACTTGTTTTGAGAATAAATATCATGAATTGAAAATTCAATCGATGTGAAATTAAGATCAATCAAGATTACTTTTTGACTAGATACAAGATCAATAGACTTGGTTAGATAGCAATCTTTGCACCTTTAATGTAGAATATGGCCTCTTAAACCTAATTGAAAAACAAAACAAACAAAAAATTGTGTTTAATGGATATAAGAGTACAGAATTTTGTGGTTTAATAAGTTTATATACTGTTTACAAAATACCTCATCAGTCATGTGTTTAAAGTAAACTTATTACTTGGTGTTTAATGATGTTTTCCTCATGTTTTAGATTTTATTGAGTTATTCTGTCTTCTCTAGTATTTTTTATTTTTTTGGGTAAAAATCAAACCACAGAGATCTTGAAGAATGAAAGGACCGAAGGGTTTTTTAATCTGAAAAACTCATGCAGAGCGAAAAGACAATTAGAAAAGTGTAATTGATACAATTAATTTAGTCTTTGAAGCGTAGACCTTGGCAGGAAACAAAGCGCTGAATTTGGATTGATATGCATGAACAGGAGTAAAGAACAGGACTGCTTCCCCCCAGGCCTGAAACTGGTGGTGGAGTGGAGATAGATGAAGTTGGTCAGTCTGTAGACTGCTGGTTAGTTAGACGGTCTGCTGAGCTTTATGGGGAGATCCAGTGGACTGCATGAGCTGATACTAGAGCTTCACTCAGGGACCTGGAAGATGGAAGTCCAATTGGATAACACAGGTTGAGAGAACCTGTAAATGATGAGCAAGCATGAAGCGACAGTGGAGAGGAAAAACTCCCCATTGGGGACAAACCTCTGGCAGAACCAGGCTCAACATGGCGGTGTTTTTCCAGACTAGTTGAAATGAGACATGGAATGCAGTAAGAGTCCGGGAAGAATGGAACTCTGTTGAAGTTTTAGCTACGATGGTGGAGGAGGGGCTGGAGGTGGGTTGAAACATTTCATCTGAATGAAGTCACACTGCGCATCCGCCGCCTGCGCAGCAGGTAACAGTTGTGGATTGGAGGCCTTTGCAAGATGATCTTTGGATGATAATTGGCTTTTGTGGAGTCGTGGTTCATAGCTGATTGGCTGTGTCATAGGTGGATGAAGGCAAGTAATCAGTTTATTCAGTTGAACTTCCACTTAGGCTCTATTTAAAAAAAATAGCCAAACCGAGGTCTAAACTTATCCAGTACAGATGATTTGATGGGTCCTTTAATAGACTGTTAATTCTCCTAAACCTTTACATAGATTTGGATAAATTAAAAGGATTTTTGGAACAAAATTTCCAAATAGCAATTGTTTACCATGAACAATTAATAGCTTACATTACCATCAAGGTTGGCTAAGCCAGATATAAAGTTTAGGGGGGATAATTTTTTTCAAATATGTTCAGGTTAGTATAAATAATTTTTCTTCTTAATCTTTATCTCTAGTTTTTCTTTCAGCTTTTACCTTCCAATGATCCCTGAAAAGGAAAAGGTTGAATACATGCAATCATAAAAAAAGGCTACAGGAAATCTAGTTGCTTGATATTAACATCTGATTCTGGAACATTTCGCTTTGTCAAAATACAAAATGAAGGTATATGAGGGGGGAACTATTTTTTCTGATTTCAGAAAGCATTCCCCTGTGAAGGTTTAATGTATTCGTATTTCCAGAACACTCAGCGAAACGTTTGCATCACCCAGCTTTCATACTGTGCTGCTGATGAGCTAAGTGGAGACAGCTATGCACTATCATTTACGTAAAGAAATAGAGTGGGACCACAGGCGCGCTGTGGAGAAAACTCACACAGTCCCAGGCTCTGGCCAAGAGAAAAAAGGAAATGTGATTTGAACACCTATTGTATTTATAAAAATAGAAAATAAATTGAAATATGTATGTAAAAAAAAAAAAACAATCAAAAGAATCAAACAATCAAAGAAAAACGTTTAACATTTTCATAACTACATGAATTTCAGTGAGGAGATGTTTAAAATACATGCACATTTATATCCATTTAAAATGGCTATAACTACTCATCAGTGTATTACATTACATAACCCTATATTTGACCGCCCGCTCGTCTTTGAATGCCCCGTTTTTATATTCCAACTTTTAAAGAATTGTAAAGCAGCAATCTCAAATGTTTTGTGAATTAAGGACTAGCTTCTGTCTTGTCTTAGAGTGTGAACAAACCGAACAGGTTCCAATGTGATTGGAGTAGGTCGTGGAAAGTGCCTGATGAGCCACAGCTGGGCTTTCAAAGCTGTGCCTGAAGAAAATTCTCTGAGTAAAACACTTTACCACATGAAACGTCCAGCAGTCCGGGTAAAAGCTTTGCTGAGTCCGGACCTGGACCAGAGGATGGCAATTGGTGACCCCTGCCCTAGTGGTATGGAGGAGATTTTGGTCCACTAATTTTAAACACATTTTATAAATGCAAGGTTTGGTAACCACTGCATGAGTTTGTTCCCCAGGGACTGGCAGAAATTAAAGTAATTAAAATGTGTGATCTTAATCTTTACTAGATGTTGCAGAGTGACTTAAAACAGGCTTGGGAGCAACTCCATGTTATTAGAGCTTAAGGTGTTCTAGCCTTTTCATAGCTAGAACAGATTAGTTTAAGGTTTTTTCTGATAAGAAGTAAATTTTTAAAATTTTTGTTCTTTCCCTGTAGTTAAACTGTTGTCTCTTTTAGCGATAAATAGATAAAGGACACCATTATAAGATTTCCTTTAAAAAAGCTTGATTTTTAATAGATCATTCATTTTACATCTGCATTTTCGTACTCACTGTTAATGATTAAGCCTAATTTTTCAAAACCCTTTCTGACTAAATACATCTGATGTCCTTCCTTGAGCTAACCATCTATGGAGAGCACCGACCCTGCTCAAGCTGCTCTCTGGTTCATTTCCTGTCACAAGCCCTGCTAGAAAGCCCTGGATCCGAAAGAAATTCTGATCCAACCTCCTCTGACAGAAACTCTGTGAGTGACGAGGAAAACGCATTGGGATTGCTGGACTTTTTTTTATGTCCACATTTTTTTATTTTGTTTCGTCAACAGATGACAGACTGTCACACCTTTGCTTAAAGCAGGAGAAGTAGTTAAAAACAGCCTGCGCAAAGTAGAAGCGGTCTGCATTCTTATCAAGTCATATATATCTATATATATCTATATATATATATATATATATAGATATATATGCTTACAGTGGCGGTTCTACACCAAATGTACCAGGGGGGCAGCATTTTTCATGGGGGCAGAAAAGCATGAAATACAAAAACAGGGCAAGGGATTCAAATATATTAAGAAAGCTGCATAGCTGAAATTTCCATTCAATTGGGTTTAATTAAAATTCTATGTCTTATTAGGTCAATATACATTCATGATTTAGGAATTTTACATATTTTTTCCTTAATTTAAGTTAAAATTACTGTTTCGTATTAAATCTGAATTAGAACTCAAGAAAAACTGATAAATTTCCCTGTAAAATTTTGTTGTTTGTTTTTCATATGGTTTAAAAAAAAACATTTAGCAGATGAATGGTAAATCAATATCACTGAAGCTATAACCTTATTGTTTTTAAATAAGTAAAACAGAACTTGCAAAGAACAAAATTAAATAGATCCAAAGGAACTATCAGTAACCATGTCTGTTCCAGCACATATCATCATTAGAATTAGTTTGAGTATTATGTCCTCAGGGACAGGGGCCATAACAGGACAGCCAGGACATGTTCGACAGGGGCACTTTATGTATATATACATAAAAAAATTATCTTTTCAATATAGGCTAAGAATGCCCTTTGTATTATCGACCACAGTTTTGCTTAAACTCGATCGCTTGCTCTAAGTAATCTCTGTTTCTGCTCATGAAGGACACTCACAGAATATAATTTACCCTCTTATGCTAATCCTACCGCAGCAAAGGATTTTGAATTTCATAATGACAAAAAAGTTGCTCTAATCTGCTGTTCCTTATGTAAAACACAGAGGGAGTTGAATAGAGTCTGGAGCAGAAAGAAACTTGAATCCAAACAGGATGTGCAAAATTACTTCACCCAAGATGTCTGTAGCTAGGAAATAGATTTATTTTATTATGCATCTCAGCTGGTGACAGCGGTTGCCAGGAGCAGACTATGTCTTGTATTTTTTAACATCCTTTGTAAAAACAATATATCAGATCAGCTTCAGGAACTTTCTGTCCTTTTTTCCCCCAGACGTGATTACTGCTGCAGTAAAATAGAGAGATCTGTTGGTTTTAGGCTTGCAATCACAGTGACCACACAACATAACTTTTGACCAACATCGGCCAGCCTTAATTAATGGAAATACACAAAAACATGATTTAGACATACATACAAAAACTTTCATCCAGTACCTGGAACACTTTTAAACTGTGTTTAGGACTTAATCACATATCAAATGGAATAAACTAGTTTAAATTAAAACTTCCAGAAAAAACAAAATGTTAGAGGTTTACAGTCTAAGATGTACAGAAGAGGATTAGGGCCACTTAAAAAATATTTTTTTTTTTACTGATTTTTAAATTTGATTTCAGTATAATATCAGAAAAAAGTTTTTTCTCAGAATTCTGACTTTAATCTGAGAATTCTGACTGAATTCTGACAGCTAACAAACATATTAGCATCAAGCCGTATCCAAGTCTGTTTTAGATATTAAACCAGCTTTGTGTTTTAATTACCTTCTACTCTTCCAATAATGAAATAGCATCACCGGGGACCCCTTAGGTACATAAAAAGTTGCCAAATTCCGTAATTTTCCACCAATGTGTTAATGGCCCTCCCAAACAACACACATATTTGTCAGTGGAGCTGAGTGCTCCCACATCTCTTCCTTCATGGTGCCCATCTACATTAAGATCCAAAATTCTGAGAAAAAAGTCAGACATCTTTTCTCCTATTAAACTGAAATATTTAAAAATCAGTTACCTTTTTTTTATTTCTTTAGGGGCTCTAATCCTCTTCCATAAAGATTAAAACAGTTTATAGTTGACAAAAGTTTTGACATGAAAAGGTCATTTTAATCTTTATTTCCTTGTCCAATGTGAGCAGAGCTATATAAACAACAAGGCAATGAACAGCAACAAATTTCAAATAATTGTTAAAACATATTATATGTTACTATATATAGCTGTACAGTTAGAGAGTGTAGTTGTAGAGTATATTTTATCGGTAAAATGCCATCATCTGCTTGCTAGATGTGGAATCTGGATCTGAGGTGGATACTGACCTGTGTATGCCCCGCTGATCCAGACACACTCAAAGTTAAGTCAACAAAGGACGTGTGTGTCCAGAAAGTGAACAAAGCCCGGTCATCAGTCCATGTGTTTCCCCTGCAGCCTCTTCCGCAGCGGCCCAGCTCACAATAAAGGTTTTGAATCCAGGCTGATGTCCTCACATGCCTTGTGACATGAAGTAACGCGTCACACTGTTTTGGAAAAATGCAATGTTTTAATTACAAAACAAATCCTTCCATTGGTTGAGGATTAGCTCAAGGTTCTGAATGTTCAAGGAAAACTGCATCAACCAGCTACGGTTTCTGCTGGTTTGATACAACAGCTTTATTGAAAACTAATTACTTCATTCTGATGTTTATCTCTGTTATTTTTTTGTATAATACCACAATACCATATATAATAAAATGGTATCACAATTCTTCCTAAACAGTTTTCCAACTTAAGGTATCCTCCGTAGCTACATCTAAATGGACATAAGAGAAGAGAATAAACGGCTGATCGGCTTAAAAATGTCTCATGTAAACATACAAGCAGGTAATAGTCTTATCTAAAAAATGATGTTCTTATCCACACTTATTTTCATTTTAGTATTAAAGTCGAGACCAAAATAATATCACAAATCTAAATGTGTATACGTAATGTGTAGAATGTTTCAAGATTTAATCAGAAAACATCAAACACACATCTTACCTTTCAATGCCTGGCAGTTGAAACTCATCTCTAACAGACTGCAATCATCCTGCACATCCTATGTATGCTTTAGCTCGTTATTCTGAATATAAGCTGAAATCATTGCATATAATATGGAAGAATAAGGATCTATATCGAAGCTGTAAAGAAACCTTTAGATGTTAATAAAACATTTAACCCTGCTTTATACATTTTAACATTTAGTTCATTGATAATCCAAAGAACCATTAAAAACCATTTTTTTTAAACCCTACAGCTTGTCACAGAAAATTAAGCATAGTATTTCTATATAGCATTTAATATTTTATTCTAATCCACTGTGCATTGAAAGTGATGAAAATGTTTTCATTTTAATTTCTAAGAATGAACAGATTGTCACTTATTCCCCCCTTTAGCCTGAATATCAATGAATGAAATATTTCACCTCTGTGGGGATCTTTTTGTGTCTAATGTGTCTGGAAGTATTTGTGTGTAACTTGGTATGTGAATGTATGTGTGTGCAGAGCCCTATGTTGATGTCAGAACCCACACTGCGACTGGTCAGGAAAAGTCTCTCTTGGAGCATTGATCCTCTTCAACCCGTCAAAACAGTTTAGTGTCAATGTTAAGATATTCTTCAGGAAAGGGTATCTACTATCCTACTGTCACCACAGAAGCTCATCATAGGAGTCTTGGGGCCTGAGGATCTCCACACCCCCTGATCAATAAGTCTTACCTGTGAAATCAGCTGTATAACACAGAGGCATAGAGTGTTTAAAAATGGGAACCTCCTTGCAACTGGGTTTCCATATTTGAAGGAGATGTCCGGTCATAATCAGAACTTAAACTTATGAAAGTACTTTAAATATAAAATTATTACATACTTTTCAATAAATTATAAGTGTTTTTAATCAAGAGTAATTTTAATTGAATGTGCATTACTTGAGGCATCCGTGTTTGTCAAAGAACACTACTGCCACCTACCGGTCTATGACGTCACGGTGCGGTATCAGCTGTTGATCAAGTCCCAGTGCTGTATTTCTACCTTAACGTACTATTATCTAAGTCATTTACAAAACATTCATCTTCCAAATGTTGGCTATATATTACACGTTTTTTTTCTCTGCCATGCACGTGGGCATTGTCACTTTAACTGTAGCTCTGGTGAATTTCAATGGTGAAGTCCTCTGGAAATCTTCAATAATTGTTGTTGATTGCAGATGTGTCTAGTAGTTCCCATAGATTTTGCTTGTAAAGCGCGGAGAATGGCGCTAGGCTTACCGCACCGTGACGTCACTGCTGGAAGATGGCAGGAGGGAGGGGNAAGAGTAATTTTCATGTGAATGTGCTTTACTGGAGGCATCCATGTTTGTCAAAGAACACTACTGCCACCTACCGGTCTGTGACGTCACGGTGCGGTATCGGCTGTTGATCAAGTCCCAGTGCTATATCTCTACATCCAAATTCTGGCTATATATTACACGTTTTTTTCTCTGCTATGCACATGGGCATTGTCACTTTAACTATAGCTCTGGTGAATTTCAATGGTGAAGTCCTCTGGAAATCTTCAATAATTGTTGTTGATTGCAGATGTGTCTAGTAGTTCCCATTGATTCTGCTTGTAAAGCGAGGAGAATGGCGCTAGGCTTACCGCACCTTGATGTCACTGCTGGAATATGGCAGGAGGGAGGTGTTACCATATTTGGGCAAAAATGGCCGCTCCCAGACTCTGATCACCATGAAAATTATTATTTTTATTTTTTAACTGATTAACGCTAAATTCATTAAATCACCGCAAAGGTGTTGGTTTTAGGTATAGATAATGATCCATTGATTATTCCCTGCTGACTGGACTTTTCCTTTAAATGTTCCTCCCTTCAGAGCACATGACCGTACCCCGGTTAGGTTCTCTGTTGACAAAGCTCTGCAGTTCATAATTCCTGAAACTGTTGAATTCGCCTTCATCTCCTCTATGCAAAGCATCCAGGCATAGCCCATTGAAAATGTTCTTTAATGTAGAACGAAAACTGTTTCAACATCCGCAGAACCAGTCAGTTGTTAATTCTTAGGACCGGTGCTCTTCTTGTGACCCTCACCAAATGCTGAATTAGATAAACTGCTTGGAAAAAAAATTGCCTTGACACTTAACAGGCAGGTAATATTAGGGTTTAAAAAGTACATACATGAGTAATAAAAAATAATCCTAACACATGCAGACTAGGAAGGATTACGGCAAAATTACACACACATAGGGTAAGGTAATGTCTACTACCATTATATGCTCATCTACGAGGATTAGATTTGGCAAAGTTAATGACTTGATAAAATATACTGGGTTTTCTCAGATAGGAACTTTCAACCTTACAGTATTTAATTGTATGATTTGATTGAATTGATTCTGTGAAACTGAACTTAATAAAAACAACTGCAAAGGAAAACCATAAGAAACTGATGCTGAATTTGAGCAACTCTTTGCTGGAAAAAAAAATGCCCCTCTGTATTAAGTGCAAATGACTGCAGAACAGAACATGACTGTATGACTCATTCTAACCCTACCTTGCCCTTTGTTGTATTTCTGAACCAAAGACACTTTGCTCATTTGATTTTATGACTTTTTTTATTTTTTTGAAGAAACTGAAGAAATGAACACAAGCTCACTGTGGCATGTAGCACCTTTTGAACTTTCACAACCTCTGACTTTTGGCTATACTTTTTTTATAGTCAGATTGCCAAGAGTGGCAAAACACATGAAGCTTAGAGATGACGTTATGGGACAATAAAAAAGAGAATTAACTGTTCAGAGAGTACTAGTTGAATGGGGTGTTCTTAAATGTTACAGCAGGTACAAAATAAATACTTCCATTTGTTTCAAACATCATATCCTCCCAATCATTTTTTGCATGCACTGCCTTTATATTTTCTGATTATCCTTTTCCTATCAACTTTAAACAATGACACAAATGAGGCAAAAAAAAAGTATTTCCTTACAGTTTGCAATCTGGCCCTGAGTTAAAGTTTGAAGCTCTGTAATAAAAGGTAAAAGATAAGATCACCATAGGCAGGGGAAGTTTGTTTATATATCACATTTCAGTAGCAAGACAATTCAATTTCTGTTCATGAAAAAACATAATAGAACATAGTACATTGCAGGGGCATGAAAGTGATTGATTATAAATTAAGAGAATGAAAATCATAAAAAAATGATAGATAATTATGACAAGGGAGTGATAAAATTCTTAATAAGAAAAGGAAGGAAATGTTGGACAGTGAATTTAGTTAATGATACATAAGTTATTAAAGAAGAATTTAAATGTGTAACTAATTCATAAAACTGTAAATAAATACTGATTCTTTAATAATTATATAGGTAATTATATGGGCAGCAGTTACATATATTGAGTTTCT
>NW_015151743.1:137301-143834 GCF_000732505.1 Cyprinodon variegatus
GTGTCCCAGGATGATGCTGAGACTGAAGCTCTTATTTAAATTTGGAAGGAGGACTCTATCCAGCCACCTAAGTTCCTGAATGTTACTGGCGCCACCATTTTTGTTTGTGTAATTCCTGCCTTGAGAGCAGTAGTATCATGGACCGCCTATAGGAGGCGAGGAACCATGCTAGCGCGATGTGTAGACGGTTTAAAGAACCAAGTTCAGCACGGTTAACTAATCCAAGCTCCTCTGAAATCAGCACAGAATGGTTTCAGAGTGCTTGTGTAAATGGAGTATATGTTTGGTTCTGGGAAGGCAGAGTGAATTTAAACCAGAAGACCTGAGGTCTGGGTGTTTCATCCACTGAAAACAAGCTAACAATTTATTTTGGAGCTAAGCAATTCAGTGATATATAGACCAAAGGAGGTATTTTAAAGTCTATTCTGACACACTGAGCCTGTGGATGGACACTAGAACTGAGGCGATGTTCTCCACTTTCCTATATTTAGTGAGGATATGAGCAGCAGAATTCTAGATCAGCCAAAACTGTCCAATCCACTATTTATCAGAACTGTGAAGACACCATTGCATTTATCAAGTATACTAAAGGTCCTTCAGATATATATATATTTTTTTCTTTTGCAAGGTCCTGCTGAGACAGTAGTCCTTTAATCCTTCAGACGAAGGTATTACAAGGGCGAACAAAGATCTGTCTGAACTAAGATTGCTCTATACTGCTAGTAGACTGCTGAATGTTGAAAACCCCATAAAATGGGGTTTAAAAAAAACAAAAACAAAAAACCCCACTGAATGTTTAAAACCGTAAAGCATTTACCAGTCTTATGTTTATATTTGATTACTATGTTTACATTTTATCACTGCTGCACTTTAAAAATTAAAATGTCTTGAGAGCTGTACTGAACGAAATTTCTTTTTTTCCCTATACATTCTGTGTGTACAAAATGACAATAAAGTCTGTCTAAGTCTATTCTGAACTTTCCCCATTTATCCTTCCTTGTTATACACCCCTCTAACCTTCATGTTGTTCTCAGACCAAACTAGAGTATAATCTCATTTTATATATAAAAAAGTGCCTTTAGGACATCCTCTGCAACCAGCTGCTGTAATACAACAGTTAAAGAGAAAAAAATCAACTTGTAAATAATAATGTCTCTAACATGAGCTTTGTGGTGTTGACAGTTCAATTACACCCAGCAGAGATCACAGGCAGTAACTTTAAAGATTATTGGGTAAATTTATTGCTCAGTTTTAACTACCACACAAAGCCACAGTTTGATTCCGAGGAGCAGCTGCTCTTGACCTCCTCTCCTTATCTCTAAACTTCCCAACGTCTCTACATAGGAAGCTAACCCAAGCACCTGTATCCAGAAACTTGTAATAGATATATTATCTTATGGCTATAGCATAGGTTTGGACTTTAAAAGACCAAGAAATCAAGAGGTGTTGCAGAAATCTTTCTTCACATGAGAGACCTGAGAGTCATGTACAAAATAGCAGATGATACCCCAGTCTGTCGATCCATAATCCGAACCATCCTTTTATCTTCCAGACCTGAAGGTGTTTGACTTCCTTGAGCTTAGACAGAATGATTCCCCAACTTAAAAGGAGCCCCAGACATTTTTCCATTGAGGAACAATGGCTTCAGTCTTAAAGGAACAACATCATTGTAGATACTCCTGCTCAGCTTTGAACCACTGAAGGCTATGGTATTGACAGGCCACCAGAACCACATCAAAAACCTTTAGATTCTGTCCATTATCTTTCTTTGTTACTTTAATGACTTTATTTTTTTTTTTAATGTTCTTCATAAAGTTGGTTTTATGGTAGAGAAAAATACTTGTTTGCCTTTTTTTCCAACAAATCTCTATTGGTATATGTTGACCTAAAAAGCCATAGACCTTACTATAATTACCAATGTACAGTTTAATACATCCATGGGTAATTGTATTGGTAAATCCTCTATTTATATTGGTCTAACAAACTGAAGCAACATTCTTACATATATTCCTTCCTGTTGGAACATTATGGAATGTATTTTTAGCCAAATATAAGGTAATAAGTTTGCATTTTGAAGAAGTCTGGTACCCATAATCTTCTTCTTGTCCAGGATGGGTTGTGGCACCAGTCTAGGCAAGACTCCCAGACTTCCCTCCCCCCCACACATTGGTAAAAGCCGGAGCTGTTCCTTGGGCAGCTGAGAGGCATAGTCCCTCCAGTGTTTCCCAGGCCGTCCCCTCGGCCCCGCCCTGGTTGGACATGTCTGGAACACCTTCTGCTGGAGGCATCCAGGGTGCATCCAAAACAGATTACTGAGCCACTTCAGCCAAAACCTCTAGATGTGGAAGGGAAATCAGCTTTAATCCAAGCTTCTCCTGGTTAGCTTAGCTTCCCACCTCATTATCTAAGGAAGTGCCGTGCCATCCTCTGGAGAAAGGTTGTTTTAGGAGTTGGTATCTAGAAACTAATCCCCCCCCCCCACTCATGGACAGGACCCTAAGATACTTGAACTCCACTTGAGGCAGGAACTCTCTGCATACCTGAAGTGGGCAAGCCACTGCTTTTTGGGTCAAGGACAATGGCGTCAGACTTGGTGGAGCTGATCTTTATCCGAGCCAATTTGTCCTTGGCTGCAAATTGTTCTAGTGTATACTGTTGGCATGAGGAAGCAAGCAGAACCATGTCTTCCAAAAAAAAGCAGGAACAAGGGGATCGGGAGAGTTAACAGAAATTTGGTGTTACAGAAGTAAATAAACTTTATTGAATAGATGAACAAAAATTCACATGGACACCTTCATCAAAAGACAAGTTATAACCTCCTGATGATCCAGCATGCTTGTACTTGGATTGTGCCTGAAAATGGAATTTATTATGCTCCCTTTGTTGGGATTCTGTGTGGTGAGGAGAAGATAGTGATTTACAAATTGTTAAAAAATTGCGATTTTTAATTAATGGACAATTGTTTTCCTTCCTACTATTCTTATAGTACAATTCTACATTTATGCAAGATAAACGATGAATACTTAACTTGGAAAATAATCAATGTTGCTTGAGTAGAATTATGTAACCACAATACTTTAAAAATTAAAAATACATTTCAGTTTCTTCAAACATCCTATTATTCTTTACATCTTCCTCTGTTGACATTTTCTCTCAATAAACCTTTAGAGAGGCCTTTTCCGGATACAAATATACTATAAAGTAAATTGCAGAATGCATTTAGTTCAGCATTTAAATTTTTTGTTTTTGTTTAATGCATTCAATTTCAACATTAAAAATGGCTTTTAGCAAATTATAGAAAATAACTGTCACTTATGCACACTTTGTAGTTGATATAAGCTTAGGTTATCCATAGATGTACAGGATAATCCCGATGTCATGCAGGCTGGATCAAGCTAGATCCAATACATTACCATCATGAGTATTCTCCATTTTTAAAATTAATCTTTGCCCTTTAGATACCCCGAAGACTTGGAATCAAAACAGGACTGATCCTTTATATCAAACAATGATGGTATTATTCACATTGGTCTACAGCTGTTGCAGTTTTAGTGTTTTCTATAGTGGCTAAAGGATTCTTTTTGATTTTACCTTCACTTCATCCATCCATGAAATTGTTCAAAAGCACACATCTATTCACTTTTGTAACACCAGGCTTTTTCTGAGTTTCTCACATTCTTCACCTTATAGAAATGCAGATTAGTTTCTACCGAGGCTCCAGGTAACTTCATTTTGAGAAGAGCCCAAAAACCAAAATTGATCTCCTTCTTGAAACAACCAGTTTGTATACAGAAACTGTATAAAAACTGTTTTTTATATACACGATGGCATCCAACCACTGACTTTGCAATAATCCCTCTTCTAGAACATACATGTGGCAATAGTCGATGGTGAAGTTTTTTACCTTTGTAGTATCCCTCATTTCAATCCTTTATATTTTAACAATGGATAGACATTTTAGCATGAAAAGATGAATTCAATTCAGTTTTTTTATATAGCGCTGATTTACAAAAAGTAATCTGAAAGCGGTTGACAGAGACAATTCAGTCAGGTCACACACATTGGTTAAAGGTTTTCCCATCTAAGAAAACCAGCTGATTGAATTGAGTCTTTAAATTCATAGGATTTGTTTCCCCTGCTTGAGCATTTAGCGACAGTAGACATCAAACTGCATTATGTCTTTGACTCTGCAGCAATCCCTCACACTGAGCATCCAGCGAAAATGTAGAAAAAGAAACTCTTTCAACAGTTATAAACCTCCTACAAGACAAGGCTCATGGTGATCGGCCTTGTGCCGAGGCTGACTGAGGGTACAAGGAGATAGAAACAGACATACAAAAGACACATTGAAGCACTGATCTATAAACACTTTCTATATTAGAGAAGGTAATAGCAACCTAGCTCCATAGGCAGCTCTGCCTATGAAAGAAACAGTTGAGCAGATAAACTATGAGGTGTTATTCATGTCAAAAGATCAGCTGCATAACTAAAAGAGGTCCAATGTGCTGTAGCTTACGCCAGACCTGCAAAGGAAAATGTGACAGCTACACAATGGCAGAGGAGACATTATTCAGATTGATGGAAAAGGAGAGAAAAGTGCTTTAAATTACTTAGAAGATTCCTCACAAACTTTTCTTACAGCTTGAATCTATCATGTGACAGTTACCTATTTAAACTGGACATATTTCCGTACCAGAGTAAATAGGGGGAATTTCTGAGAAAACAACATACAGGATAAATTCTTCCTATTTTCCTACATAAAGAAAAAGTCCAGTTAGCAGGAAATAATCAATGGATCGTTATCTATACCTAAAACTTAGATGTTCGAGGTATAATAGGTAAAAAAAATAAAAATTATAATTTTCGTCTTGATCACTGAGTGCAATAGAGGGCATTTTTGGCCAAATATAGTAACACCCCACAACTGACATTTTCAGTGACATCACGGTTCGGTAAGCATAGCACCATTCTCCCCGCTTTACAAGCAAAATCAATGGGAACTACTAGACATATCTGCAACCAACAAAAATTTCCTTAGGACTTCAGCATTGAAATTAACCAGAGCTATAGTTAAAGTTAAAATGCCCACGTGCATGGCAGTCGGATGTTGTAATACATCGCGTAAAAGTGAAAAAAAAAATTAGTTATTTCACCTTTCTGATTCCTGATCCTCCACCGTTGGATTGCCAACTTGAAGAAGCAGGATTTGCCATCGAACTTCTGGCCAAAGAAAAAATATGTAATATGTAGCCAACATTTGGAAGCAGAATGTTTAAAAGATGACTTGGACAATAGCGAGTTGTGACAAACACCAGATACAGCACTGGGACTTGATCAACAGCCGATACCGCACCGTGACGTCACAAGCCAGTAGGTGGCAGTAGTGTTCTTTGACAAACATGGATGCCTCCAGTAAAGCAATTTCAAATAAAATGACTCTTAATTAAAAACACTTAGCATTTATTGAACAATATTTAATAATTTCGTATTTAAAATAATCTCAGAAGTTTGAATCCTGAATATGACAGGACTTTTCCTTTAACAAGGTAGATCCAGATCCTGAATAATCACACAATTGTTTCTGCACAGTCTTTGAGAAAAAAGTTTAGCCCAGACGATGTGCTTTTCTGACCCTTTTTTGAGGGCACAAAGAAAAAAAATAATATTTGTAATGAAATATAACTACTTAATCAATGTCGCAGGATCTGAATGAACGCCAGCAGAGGGATCAGCTGATAACTGATCTGTATAATGAAAATAGCTTTATGAGCTGGAATGGTGAAGAGAGGGGAGGCAAGAATATTTATATTATTATGACAATATGCTCTGTTTACTAGGAGGCAACAACAACTAGTCATAGGTTACTTCAGCGTAGATTCTCCTCTGCTGCAGCATATACTGCATCTATTGTTTCAGCTTTTTGTATCAGAAAGATGGCTAGATTTTATGTTCATTACATTTACATAGGTCTTTGTGTGTTACAAAAAGATGACAGGGAACAAAAAATGTGCAGGAGTTTGAGTGGTGCACAGCTGGAACAAAAATATTCATACAGTAATGATAAACTTCAGCATTTACTAGGAAACAACTAAACAACAATTTTTGGAGTTGTGCCAGCGTAGTCTCTGATTTGCTGCTGGAAAAAAAAATCACCGGACCGGTTGCACACATGCAATGGCCGTGTAGTCTGTTTTTACTGATTTAATAAATCAAATCAAATAGTAAAATCATAACTGCATTCCTCTGTAAGAGAAGCAAATAACAGTACCAAACATTTTGTGTTAAAGATGAACAGAAGGTGCAGCAACATGCTGACATTAAAAAACTGCATAGAGGAAAAGAGTGGATCAGTATTATTAATAATACAGAGTAAACTTATTTTTAATTAATGCGGAGGTAGGAAGGAATTACCTCTGGTTTATGGAGAATGCTAAATGTAACAATTTAGTCTAACATATTATGCCGTACATAATGTAACTCAAGGGCGTAGGTTTGATTTCAACTTTGGTAGGGACACTATTCTTCAGTTTCAT
>NW_015151743.1:145045-153843 GCF_000732505.1 Cyprinodon variegatus
AGAGGAAAAGAAGCGGCTGCTGTATAGTATATTATACACATGATGTTTACATCCAATTATTGGTAGGGACAAATGGGTCCTTCCAAAATTTTGGTAGGGACATGTCCCTATGCAAACCTACGCCCATGCTGTAACCTATATTTGTATCAGCACACATAATATAGACAATGGTTGGATATTATGTTACATCTTTGGCTTAATATACAGTTTGTTTTGTTGTACAAAATAAATGTTATTATAATACTGAAGTCAAATCATTTCTTTGTAACTTTCTTAGATGAATTAGTTAAGGATATGATACAATGATTATTTCATATTTTGAGCTTTGCAATGTAGTGTCTCATTGAGAAATTGTTTTGTCTTCTCATCAGTGGACATTATAAATAGGCCCTGCCTTAACTTGCTACAAAAGCATGGTGGTTTTGATTTATTTATTCAGCTAAGAAACAAAGTCTTATATAAAAATCTTGTTGCTCAAGTTGTCTAAATGAAAGATTTAGATAAGACTGCAAGGGATGATGCTGCATGGGCAGTTGATGAATAAAGTGCTTGGAACATGATCTTTTTCCCAGCTTTTATCGTCGTTACAATGTCACAAGCACAGAATGTAGTGGGAAAAAAGTATTCAACTATTCACCCCAATTAAATAAACGGAGATCGATGGATTTTACTCAGTCGGCACTTTATTTGTTGTATCTTTGCAAAGAGAGAACAGTTCATACAGCCCTTAATGCTCTGTAATTCAGCCCTGCTCTGCCTGAGCAGAGTGTGTTCCCTTTACTTACAATAATGGAAAGTAGTCAGAGTCAAAACAAATTACAGACACTTTGGTTAAAAGTAACATGTTATGAATAAACCTTGAGAAAGAATCTGGCTTGTTATGCCTGGTCTAAAAACACCCTCATGCAGGGGAATTGTGTGGCCTTGCAGATTTGATTGAGTGAAAACGTTTATAGTATAGTATATAGTATAGTATAGCAGTAGGCTGCCATTGTGCGAAACCCAGGGAGCAGTGTGGGGGTTAAGGGTCTTTGCTCAGGGACCAAGAGTGGCAATCTGTGGGAGTCGGGCTCAAACTCATAACCTCTGGATTCCAAGAGCTATGCCCTAGTATTTTTACCTTTTTTGTTGTTGCTGTGTTGGAAATACCCCCTCATTGTTAAGATAATAGTTTGTTTCAGCCTTTCTCCAAACTCATGTAGTGGGGCTGTTAGAGTCAAAGGATTTTGTATTGTTGTAGGGACAGTTAATACACTGTAGGGAGTGAATACACAAACCTGCAAGGGGGGTGGCTTGAAGGAAAACCTGAAATTCCTGGGACCAGTATTGTAAACTGCTACAAGAAGGGTTGACTGGAGACCAATGCATCAGAGGGAAACCTTCATGCAGTTTTTAGTAAAAAAATAAAAATAAAAAAATAGATGGATTTATTTGAAATTGTGTTATATCAGACTGGCCCTATAGTCATTCGATTACACATGGAGTCATGTTACGAAAGTAATTTTAATCTGGGATTATCAAAGTATTTCTGATTCCTGGTTGATGGGACAGGTGTTGTGAATGAAACGGTGCCCAGCTTAAAAGAGCTCCTGTGTGTCGCTGAATGTGAGCATTGATGACTGAAAGACATCTTCTGCCTCCATTTATCTCTTTACTACAGTGTGTTCAATTCACATTAATGTGTATTTAAAGACATTTCAATGTGTGGAAAAAAACTGCAGGGGGAATATAAAAAAAGTCTAATCAACCAAAACTTTCACAACCCCCATGCAGAACCTCTATGGACCCCCTAGAGGTCGCGGATCCCCTGGTGAAGAACTCCGTGCTAGTGCAACTGTTAAGACTTGTTTTGAGAATTCATATCATGAATTGAAAATTTAATCGATGTGAAATTAAGATCAAGATTACTTTTTGACTAGATATAAGACCCCCTGTTGAAGAGGTCCGGCGTAACCTTATCCTATGAATAACTTTAAGTGTGTGATTGTATTATTAATTATCCAGACAGGTCTATTTATAGAAAATGAAGACCCTAACTAAGTTACTTGTTATAGCTAAAATAATAACGGTTAATGACCTTTTAAAAATATTAACACTCAACAAAATGAGCAATCCTTCTAAGAGCTGGAGATAAAGCAATGACAGCAGGCTTCATAAGCC
Source organism: Cyprinodon variegatus (assembly GCF_000732505.1). Taxonomy (NCBI): domain Eukaryota; kingdom Metazoa; phylum Chordata; class Actinopteri; order Cyprinodontiformes; family Cyprinodontidae; genus Cyprinodon; species Cyprinodon variegatus. The sequence continues at coordinate 147,206 of NW_015151743.1, forward strand.
TAAGGGTAAACCAATCTCCCTGATTTGTAGAGCCAGGGGGATTTTGCTGTAATCTAGTGTTTGTACAGTAAAACTCTGTTAAGTCCTTGAACATGTGAGCAATCATGTGCATGTGTATGTGTGTGTTTGTGTTTTTATTACCAACAACCGTCTTTTCAATTCTAATTAATGACTGAATTTGGATTATTAGTAAAAAGAGCAGAGCACAATTTCTACGAATCATGTCACAAGCAACATTTAGGTGATAATTGATATGTTAGGGTACGATTAGGAGTTTGTGAGTAAGGAATACACATCCCTGCAATCTCTCTACAAGGGATATTGGCACAGCTCTGTATCTGTTTTTCTCAATACCAGCCCCCTTGATTTTCAAATATTCCAAGAAAACATTTGCCTCATCATGTCTGCGGTCTGCCCTGGAGACAACTAGATGTTTATGCCCGTCATTTTTGCTTGAATTTGCCACACCACATGACTTTTGTCAGTACGACTCTCCAGGAACTTCAGGGTGAAGAATAAACGGGGGCTTTGTCCTGAGCTTATTAACAATAATACTGTTAAAAAAGGGCATTCCCACTGTAAGCTGAGACACAGATAGAAAAACATCAAACTCTCCCACAATAAACTGTTTCCTGTTGTTATTTTTCTTTTTGCTCTCCAGGACATAGGGATGTCATAGATACAGATAAACAATTCAGAATTACAGCTTGAGGTTTTCATGACCCTCTGGCCGCGTGCAGTTAATCAGCTCTGCAATGCTACTGTAAATTGCCATGTCACATTAGTTTCTTGGTTTTCCCATTGGCTGTTTTTGCAAAGTTATTAGTTGCGCCTTAGAGGGAGCTATTTTTGTTGGTCTTCCTTTCCTTTTTACTACATACCTTTTGTGCTATGCCTTTGGCTTCTTCTAAGAAATACTCTGTCATTAGTTGCCACAGGAGTTGTCACATGGATTCCTGATTTTCAGTTTTGTGTATTGAAATTCTGGGAAAGAAGGAAATGTTTTTAAAGCACATCAGAAGGCTAAAAGCAAGACAAGGGACTTTTGTTGGTATTGCTTTAGATATGAGAATGTAGCCTTTTTGATAAAAAAAACAAACAACAACAATGTCATAGAGTTTCTTAGGTTTCCTAAGACCAATTTCTTTTTTCCTTTTTTTGCCATCGAATCAAACGATTAACATGTTATCCCTACATAGCGCAGAAGCACAGAAATGCAATGCGACGCAATGGACGCCTTTCTAGTCAACGCCATAACTGCGATGGATGTAAAGGGACATTCACACGAGTTGACAAATTGTACCTTTTTTGTCTTGTTGTGTTGCGACAACCAATCAGGAAGTAGATGCGGCTGCGTAGAGGGTTAAGGTTGTGCAGCAGAGACAAACTTTATTTTAGTCCAACTGAAGACAGATAAAATAATGTTGACATAGGATGAAGTATGGAATGCTTTGAAAGGGTTTGTAAGTGGCTTCTAAAAAAGCCTTTTAAATTTAGCTCTTAAAAGGGCTCCAGTCATGAGAGAATTTTTTAGATTAGGCCAAATTGTAGCCTCATCGCATGTCGTGCATCATGTAGTTTACAGGGGGAAACGATGGGCGTTCAGCCTCTCATGACCACCTCCCTATCAGGATAAAAGTTCGGGAGAAAATCAAACATTTTTGAAATTCAGTCAGCCGTCGTAAGATCGCATCAGAGCGTCGGGCCGCACAGTGTGAGAACATGCATCGTGAGCCGTCAACTTTTAAACCCTGCAGTTTTGTTGCATAGTTTGCATTGTAGCTACATGCAATGATTAAAAATATCCCACAGTGTATGTCCTGCTTTAGCTCCAGAGCTAGCCCCGGCAGCCACTGCCTCTCCTCTGCTGTGGCACTCTCTCTACCCAATATATCGATGTCCTCCTTTTAACTCCCGCTGTTAGGTTCCTTTGTTCCAGGGTGGGGCACGGCCGGCCTCCTCTGCCTTGTCCTATGGCACTTTTGTTTTCTATTGTGGTGGTTGACCTAGTCTACAGCTTTTACTGTCTAAGCTCCAGAGCGGCTCATTGTAGAAGCTCCTGGAGGAGGTAATGGTGCTCTACAAACTAGTTCTGTCTCGGTAGAATCTAGTGAATCCACAAATGTAGACACAGGTGGTTTATTTGGCTTTCCAAAGTTAATTTGGGTTCCCCATGTTTGGTGGAACCAGCAAGTAGCAGATTTAATGAGGCAATGGAGCTGGACGCTGCACCCAAAAGAGACAAATATGTTGCATGAATCATGTTTTGCTTTAAGGCTACGTTCAAACTGTAGGTGTAATGTGCAATTGCAATTCTTTTTCTGTAATCTCAGCTTTTTGTTTTGGTCTTTTTATGCTACTGACTGATCAGACAAATGTGGAAAACATTCAGGACATCCCTTAAAGAGCATGTAGACATCATGCAGCATACAGCAGTGCACTGTTTACAGAAGTAATGATGGATGTCAGAAAATTTGTTTAAAAAGCTTTTGAGCAATCAGACCTGACAGTATCATGGCTCCATCATTAACAAAGATGTAAGGTAAGAAAAAAAGGCATAACTTCTAACACTATCTGTGATACTCCTACTGTAGAGAAGTCTCTGTGGATGTGTAGTGACCGCCCCAGCAATGACGTTGGATAAAACACGGACTGCAGACACTTTGTGTATCTGATTTAGTACTGTAAAGGTACTCTGTGTTTACACATTAAAGCTGTCTCTCCCTGATTCGTTCCTGAGAAGAGATCACTTGGGAAAAACTCTTTAAATAGCATTTCTTAATCTGTATGTATTAAATACCCATTAGACATTACAGCAGATTTTAATGAATTGTAATCCTATTCAGAGTGCAGAATTTGCTTAGGGTTAAGAAGTCAGCTCTTTCTAACCGGGCTTGCTTCTCATTGAAGAATCAACGTTAAGTCTACATCATCATCACGTTTGTAAATGAGGAGACGTCCATGGCTCCAGCCTTATCAAAATATTACACTATGTCCTTAAATCAAGAACTCTGCTCTCATTACATTACCAAATCTTTGCAACGTACATAATGAAGATGACCTTTATCCTGACACAAGCTCTGTATTAATTAGATAAACTGCTTGGGAAAACATCAGTTTTGACACAATACAGGCAGGTATTATTAGGGTTTAACAGACTCACACATCATCAATAAAAATATGTTTTTTGGGGGGTAAAATCAGAATCAAGTTTATTGCCAAGTAGGTTTGCACTTACAAGGAATTTGACTTGGTGTTGTTGGTGCAGACAAAAAAACAAAACAAAATTAAAAAAGCATCAGAATTTGGATTTTCAGACTGCTGCAAAAAATTTGGAAATTAGTTATTTTATCTTCTGTCTGAATTTAGTTCATAGATCCTGCTATAGATCCTTCTGTTCTTTTTCCACTCTACATATACTCTATACATGGATGTCTAATAATGCTGTCCTCATGTCTTAACCATTAATCTGGAAATGTAATGCATGCTTGTTGAAATCTTCATGTTTACCAAGCAATCATGTTTATCAGCAATCAGCTATCAGTAGCTCTGGTGGCGGGTAAAGTCTCACACATGTCTAAATAGCAAGTTGAAGTTGGAATAGTGAACTTTGGTTTTCTATCCATTTTAAAGATGCAGTGGAGGATTTTCACAATTTTTTTTAAAACATCTGCCTTCTCCACTTAAAAAAAACCCACATGCACAACCCTGTACCTGCTTCCGAGAAAGATCGCCTATTAAAAGTGTGCGAGAGCATGCACAAGCCCATTTCCTGTGCATGCATTCTTGTGCTGTTCTCATAGCTCATACAAGCTTACTGTGTCTCAACTCCGCCCCAACCCCTAAATCACTATATAGTGTGGGGACTATATAGTGGACTTTATGGTGAACTCAGTTAACTGACCGTTCGGACAGATGATCACGGCTTTTTGCTCCTCGTTGGTCACGTAACTCCTCCTACACCGCGCAATGCCTGCGCCATCTTTGTTATTAGTCACCGCTGTCAGATAGCAACAGCCTATGGCGACAAAAAAATTAGGAGGACCACTTATTTAGATGATCCACGATTAAAAAGAAAATCCTCCTCTATACCTTTAAGGTTTGAAATGTAATAGGTTGGCCAACAGTGGCTTTAATTAAAATGTATTTACTCTACGAGACCATGAGCAGACCTCATCCCCAGAGTTTAAAAAAAAAGATGTTAACGGAGTAATGTTCTTATACAAGGAGATCAAAGAGTCTTCAAAACAAGTTAACCTTTCTAAATCATACATTTTTACTTGACACACAGAGATATTTTTGTATAGTGGTTGAACATGTTCCCTAAATGTTAACAATTTTCTATGTGCAAGTTATTCTAAGTCGCCGCCTTACATAAAATTCATAACAGGTAGAAGTATATAAAAAATAAACAAAAGAGAGTGACATATGCAAATAAAAACAGACAGACGTAAAAAAAAAAGTGTCATTCTAATTTTTCTAATGACCACTCTTGGCCTATCATCCAGAACGGCAGCAATTAGAAGCTCCTCGCAAGAGGTGTCAAAAAGCTGTTTGTGAGAGATTCAGTTTTTTTATGTAAATAGCAATAAATAATACACTCAGGCTTCATGACAGCACAGCTCTTCTATGCTTACAAAATAAGAAAATAGAAAAAGCTGGAAGGCTCTGCAACCTTTAACATAACGGGAGGTTGTATTGCAAAGAAGAGCACATAACCTCCAAGACTTAAAGGAAGTTGATGTGGTTTCTGGTCTCCATTAGGAGGTGTGGGTTCAACTCCCACTCCTCACAGTGATGGGGATTTGGAAAAATGCTACAAGGAACTTTGGATCAATGCTGTAGACTTTGTTCAGGAGATATCCTCAAGTTTATTATTACCCAATACCCTTTCTTCCAAGTGTTTAGTAATTTTAAGAAAGCATTTTCAGTACTTATTCCCTGTTCACTCCTACCTTATTACTCATAATTTAGGCGCTTCCTTGTTTTGATTGCTTTGTATGTCTGCATTGATCAGCTGTTAGACATCTGGTGTGATTTTTCCTTTTAGAGCCTCATGAGAAATGTAGATATGGAGAAAGGAAATGTTGGGTTCAATACCTGTTTTCCCTGGTGTATGGCTGATCTTTTGATATTCACTTGGCTGTGGCTGTGCCTCTGCTTTTATCATAATGGTATGCTATGCTGCACATGTTACAAGCACCAAAAGAAGCTCTGATATGAATTGGCTACTCAGCGCTGCATCTCTTCTCTGATTGTATTCCTGATGAAAATCTCTGCGTGATAGCAATTCCCAGCCAAGAGAATGCGTCATGTATGCAAATTACTTGAGTTGTAGATTTGTAATGCGGCCAAAAAACATCATGCAGGTATAATTTTACATCCATGTTTTTCTGATTTTTGTTCCATCATTGAGATGTTTGCTAAAATCAAGTAAAATATTTACATAATTCCATAAACCCTTTATAGGGCACTCATTAAAATACTTTGAAAATCAAAATTTCAAGCCAGTAGTGTTATTGGAATCAGGACAAGACCTTATTACCTTTGTAACATTAAAATAAGGGGTATTTTGATGGCAAAAACTAATATTAATGTAATAATAAGAAAGGCCAACTTGCCTGAATATATAAAGAAAAATAACAAAAGTGCTTCTATAAGAAATTGGTGAAAAACACTCTTAGACAGAAGGAAACACATTTTTTAGTATAACATTTTCAGCTGTTTTATGTTAAAAAAGGGAGTTTAATTTTCTTTAATAGATGCATGCCGTGTAAGGAAAGAAAAAAGTTTAGTTTTCTTGTAAAAGCGGAACTGGATTTTTCACTAACAAAGCTAAAGAAAAAAATTATCTAACTTTGTTTTTGTCCTTTGCCCACTTCCTCTCCATCCATTGTTCTCTGATTTTCATAATATTTTTTTTTTTTTCCTATTTTTACTCTTTTCTCTCCTAACAGTGGCAGGAAAGCCCTTTTTTGTTGTGTCCAGCTTCTCCCACCGCTGGTTGTTCGGCTGGGAGGGCTGTCAGTTCTACGGCTGGGCGGGCTTCTTCTTCGGCTGTGGGAGTCTCATCACCATGACTGTAGTGAGCCTGGACCGCTACCTGAAGATCTGCCATCTCCGATATGGTGTGTATATAACTGTTATAACTGTTTTTGGGGTGAAAAGAATCGTTCATTGCATTTCCAGTGTGGTTAGAACTTCAGGAGAAACTAATAGCATAAATTTTATCCTGATTAATCAGGATAAACAATTAAGGGGCATTTAATTTTACTGTAAATATCAGCTATATTTAGCATATGAAAAAAATCAATAAACAAACAGAGACTTCTATGCAATAGTTATGCCATCCTGGCACAGTTAAATGCTGAACTTTATCACCATCATGTACTAGAGCAGAGGTCACGGATTAGCGGACCGCGGCCCGGACCCACATGCTGGCTAATCCAGACCCAACCTGATTTAAAACACTTATATATTACAGCATGTTGTCCGACAGTAGTGTCTAATTTCACTTGCGCCGCTTCTCCTGTTAATATGGTGAAGCCATCCAGAGCGACCAGGACCAGGCTGCACGTGATACAAATGATCCAATGAGCTGCTGTCAGTCTGGGTTGCTGCTGCTGCTACTTTTAGAC
>NW_015151743.1:153943-177322 GCF_000732505.1 Cyprinodon variegatus
GCTCAAAGATGACCCTGCACATTTTGAGTATGTTTGGCTCAACCTGCTGCTGTGAAGCAGGATTCTCCACCATGAACAGAATCAATCTCAGTAAGACAAACAAAAAAAAAAAAACAATTTAGATTTTAAAATTTAATTTTTTTTTAAATTTTCTTTAATATTTTTATTTTTTTTTTAAATTCAATGTATAACATGGAAGCATAAAAACCTCATTTTATTTCCGTGTTAAATTCTGTTTAAAGTAATGGATTATAATTAAAATTGTCTCTGGGCCTTTACTGGTCGATGATTTTCTTTATTCGGACCCCCCTGATTTTTAATTGGTTACCCCTGTACTGGAGGTTTTTAGAACAGAATTATAAAGAAAGTGTCAGACAATACAAAGACATAAAAGGTCTTATTTAATTTTATTCAAACTACAACTAAAAAGTTGAAGATTTACCATCGTAGATTGTTTTTCAATATGGCAGCACACGACGAGAGATGGGAAACTTCAGAATGCAGCGGAGAATGAGCTTGTGTCTCCTGGCTGTTTGTTAACAGCCATCAAAGCAGTATCATAATGTAAATGAATGAGTTTATATTAGGTTTTAATTTCTAAGAAAAGCTCTATCACAGCTCTATATTTATATTTTGTGAAAATGATAGCGGTCCTAAAATTCAACATTTCATGTCAAAGGGGTTAAAAATTGGGTTAGTGTTTTTTTATAACATTTGTATTGGGTTTTGGAGGTTTTGTATGGTAATATTGTTTACATTTTCTTCTTTTTCCAGGCACATGGTTAAAACGCCAGCACACCTTTATATGCTTGGCCTTTGTATGGGCGTATGCTGCCTTCTGGGCCACCATGCCACTGGTTGGCTGGGGCCACTATGCTCCAGAGCCCTTTGGAACCTCATGTACCCTGGACTGGTGGCTCGCACAAGCCTCTGTGTCAGGCCAAAGCTTTGTAATGGCTATCCTGTTCTTCTGCCTCATCCTCCCTGCTGGCATCATTGTCTTCTCCTATGTCATGATCATTTTTAAAGTGAAGTCATCTTCGAGGGAAATTTCACACTACGATGCCCGCATCAGAAACAACCACCACCTCGAGATGAAACTCACAAAGGTGAGTTGTAAGAAGTGAATTTTGTTCCATTATTGTTGCAGCAGGGAAACTGTTTTTTTAATGGAAATTTAAAAAATATGCAATCCAGAAATTAAACTGAAAAGAGCTTAATCAAAATAAGTTAATAATAGGTTTTGAGAGTTACATTTTATAGATGACATTCAATTTGCTTCAAATAAAAATGCACGCTGTTGATCGACAGAAATATTGTTGCTAACTTCCATGCAGACCAATTGAAATGCATCTTTAACCCTTACTACAAAGCAAAGCCCGCCCACGGAAGTGAAGAGAAAGTGATCTGTAGAAACAGAACTAAGAAGAAAATTTAAAGTACATTTGAAAAATGTACTTTAAAAAGTAAAGAGGATACTTGTAAAAAAAGAAAACTATTAGAAAAACAAAATGTATCTAATAACATAAAAATTGCTAAATTAACATCTAACATTGGGAAGAAAATGAAATAATTGTTGAAATTTTTTTTCTTTTTTCTTCATATTTGTTCTTTTTGGATAGATTTTTTATTTTATTTCCATTTACAAAATCTGTGCATTGACTTCAACAACAATGGATAACTTTCACTCTATATAGTTGGATAAGAAAGGAACATGTTTGTGAATGTAACAGGTCAATATTACAAACTACTAGAGTGAGACAGGAAGATAACAGTAGCAAAACAAATAAAACTTTAGTTGTGTTCAGAAATATAAAACAATGTAAAAGTTCAGTCTGAATCCTGGTTTGTTTCATTTCAGGTGGCAATGCTGATTTGTGCAGGCTTTTTGATTGCCTGGATTCCCTACGCCGTGGTTTCAGTGGTGTCAGCGTTTGGGGAGCCAGACTCCGTACCCATCCCCGTGTCTGTCATTCCCACATTGCTAGCCAAGTCCTCAGCGATGTACAATCCAATCATCTACCAACTTGTGGATCTGAAAAATTCATGCTCATCCTGCTGTATCAAGGTCATGAAGAAACGGAGGCATTTCAGGAAGTCAAGGTAAAACTTGTTCACCTTAGTTTAGCTATTTTAATTATGTTATAGGGTTCTGACTTTGGTTTGTTGGCATTAATCCCTTTGGTACAGTCTATTATACTGCATAGAAAGAATTAAGAGTTTTATTCTGCATATCCTAATGCTTTAGGTATTCTATTTTCTTTTTCATGTGTAAACAGTTCTAGTTCAAATAGAAGTGTCTTATCCCTTTTATTATAATAAAACAAAGGTTCTCTATAATTACTGGTGAGTTCTGCTTCTGCTCGTTCACACTGTAGGTACATTTAGCAGAAATCTGGTTCCTTTGGGGTCAAGGGATCAGGTCAGGCTGTTTAATGCAAGTGTGTGTGCTAAAACCTAGTTTGCATTTGACTTTTGAAAGTCACATGAGAACCACATTCATATGTGGTCCTGAATCCAACTTTAATCTGATCTTTGGGAATGTGATGTCAAAATGCAGAAATGAGTGAGGCAGAGATTAGTTCTTGTAGGTTTAATGAAGAAGAACATCCAAAAACACAAAATTACTAAGAACCAAAAACCAGCAACTAGTGATGGTTCCACTAATACCGATGCATCAGTGCATGCATCGGGCCCATAGAGCAAAACACAGTATTGGTGCGTATGTTATTTCAAGAAAAACATTTGAATGACTGTGAAGGAGTTGTTTCTAACTGATTGACACACTTAACTGTGTTTAAAAACATATCTGTCAAAATGATGCATCTGGTTAAAAAAGATGTCTCATCTTTTGCGGTTTAACAATAAATTATTAAGAATTTGGAGCAGCCTAAAGGGAACAGGAATGTTTCAGCCGTTGCATTTTTATTTTAATTTTCTCGTTGTGTCATCCTTTTCCTCTTAGTTACCACTCAACTTATCTGAGTTTGAGTTTATTTCAAATTGACTGTTAGTTTATTTACTGTTTTTACTGTACTTATAAAAAAATATGATTTAAAATCCTAGTCTACAAGCATCCTCATTCACATTTTCCCCTAAATATACATGTTATGATTTATGTTTAAATTATTTATTGACTTCATCTAAAAATATCAAAGATGTTTTCAATTTAAATACAGATATGAAATAATACAATATAATCTACAATAACTTAAATTATATCATTGTATTAGGTCATCAAATCAATTCAGTTTAGTCTGTCAAATAAGCTGCCTGTTGTGTCTTTAAAGGTCCAGTAGGTGTCAGTATTCTGTGAGACAGTGTCAGCACAGGATCAATACAGTTTGGCAATGTGTCAAAGTGCTTCAAGTTGCCTCATTAACCCATCACTACCAGTTAACATCAGGGAAAACTCACGTGGGGAGTGAGAGGTGAGGAAGCAACTATCCTTACCTTATTCACCTGAATAATATCCAGAATGGGATTTTTTTTTTTTGTTATTTTAAGCTAATTATTAAATTCCATCAACAGATTTTATGAAAATACATCTTTTCTGAAAAACAAAAGATTTACATACCCATATTTTATTTTTTACCGAGATGTAAAGACGTTAGAGCTTGTTGATAAATATTGACAAATAAAATTTTATTCAGTCCTAATTAAAGGGCTTATAGAAAGGTTGAGGAAATCAGGATATGGGTAATAGTTTGCATTGTAGCTTTTATAAACGACACTTCAAACAGAGGACTTTGAAATGCTGTAGAGGTTAGTGAGAATGTGATGAATCTGTCTCTGTTGCTTTCTAATACATTTGATGGCCTGTAAAGTTTGGAAGAGAGGCCCTAAGATATATGATTAAAAGTTGTCCTTGTAAAGATAAAAGTCCCTCTTAAAGCAGAGTTTGCTTCATTGCTGGCTGTGTCATTGAATCAAGACAGTTTCTTGTGCTGAAATGGCATCAGACTTGCATTCTCCTTTTATTCATGCATTTCAGACAGAGCACCTGCAGACACACTTTAAACACATATTTCTCCATGTTTACTGTTATACTGCATGTAATATACTTGTTCTTTTTCATGAGCATGCAGGTTAGCTTGGATCTGCAAAGTGTTCAGACTTAAGTCAGACACTGGCCACAGTAATGGAAAGAAAACACAGAAAAAAATTGATTCCTGAAAAAAAAAATCTGAATTAAGATCTGCATTGTAAGCTTAGCCTAAAAGTCAGCTGAAAACTGCTTTTCTGGTTTCTATGACAGCTCTCTTTCCAACTTCAAAGATTGCAAGCTGCTCATAAAATATCTGAGAAATCCGTTATTAAAGAATCTTTTGGATTTTTTTATGCTTGCAAAAAGAATCAATAGGATGCTAAAAACGTAATAATGTTGTGAGAAAGTAAGGCTCACCACGTAGCAGAGCAGCTGTGGTTAGAAAAGCTAAATTCCTGTAAGATAATTCTGCCTGTGTTTACTGCATGCGCAATTATAGCAACAATATTTTAATTTATCTTTGCCTCAGGGTAAAACAAACTGATTATGCAGCTGTTGTTGCATACCTCTGTATATGCTAATTCCATTGTATGGCCAAATCCTAGTTCTGTCTGTCTTGTAAAAAAACAAAAAAAATTTTGTTGATGAAGCCTATACAAAAAATAAAAAAAAATTATAATAATACTTTCTAAACAGTGCATCTGGTGCAAAATTCCAACTGTTTATCTTCAAATCAAGTAATTGTTAGAATAAAACCAGTGTTTTAATGTTTTGGTAAAATGACTAAAAGTCAATATTGAAATCTCCTCTCAGCTGAGGTGTATAAAATGAAAAGAAGTATAAAAACTGAATAGTATTTATCAGGAAAAAGTCTCTTAAGGAGTTCTGGAGATGTAGGAGGGGTCAGTTCTAAGTAAATACCAGAACTGTGATTAACTTCTAGTTAATCTCTAGCCATCAAAAGAACTACAAATCAGTCATCTGCTGTATAGCTACAGTATGTTGAGTTTAAGGACCCCTTTATATTCGTAGTGTTTCTTTCACTGGTTATTCTCATATTTTGCAAAACATTCCAACACTTTCCTCGTGACGTTGAGCCAGTTCACGATAGACTGGGGGGAGAATGTCCTCGGAAACTTGTGACCTCCACCTCGAACCAGATGTGAGCCTTCAATCACTTTGCATTGCTCAAGAACATTAAGCCTCAGTAATGTTTTTTTCATACTTTTCCACAAAACTAAAATTAGATATTCTGTCTACTTACTGAATGTATTCTTTCATTAATGAAAATGTTATATTTTTTAAATATTGTTTTGTTTTTTAAATAATTTTATGTCAGTTATCTTTGTGATTAATTTTGTCAAAACAATGCAAAGTAATTAATTCTGATAGTAGAAACATCTAGAAAAACACCAATAGAAGACAAAAATTGCTCTTCTTGTTTATTTAATGTCAATATTTGCTCATTATTTTAAATTTATTAAAATAGATAACTTATTTGATAGCAATAAATTACCCTACTTCCCTTTCTGCTTTTTCCTCTTTGTGTTACCAACTAAGTCTTGGTCTCTCCATTATAAAAGCTTTTAAACCCACTAAGAGCACCCGTGTGACCTTCATTTCATCCATACAAGAATATTGTTTTGTGATAATGCAACAATGATCTGCGTTATCATGAGCTTTTATCCAGCTTGTTTAAAAGACTAGTTCAGGGTAAAAAAAAAGTCATTTTCACATATCTGTTTAGGGAACCAATACACAGCGAAGTTACAGTAAAGCCCTATCATGTTTTCTTAAGATACTCTTTATTTTTGGTGTATTTACATGACAATATTTAAGCATAAAACATAAGCAAGAGTTACTTAGCTAATTTAGGGACTTTTAGTGTTATTTTTATTGTGCATGACAACATTAATGCACATTACATTTTCCTTTCAGAAAGACGTGAATAGTTTATTATGCACAAAGTCTAAATTGCCTGGGGTAAGATAATACAGGCATCTTACTAGCAAGTGGAGGAGACAGAATTAGTTATAATGGTTGGCATTTATTGCTTTGTACATGAAACATTTTCTCTAGGGGTTTTAAAAAAGTAGCTGGGTCTTGAAACTAATGTTATTTGATCACGTATTTATTCTACATTTTGTGTCTACGTCCTTTGTGCCAGTTGATCCCAGAAACTTTATACTGATATGTTATAGATTAGAAAAGAATAGAAGAGAATAGAATTAAATTTTATTGTCATTAAACTGTCACAAATACAAAGCAAAGAAATGTAGTTTGCATCTATCCTGAAGTTCCATACAGGATAGAAAATTGTATGTACATGTGCGCAGAGATCAAATCCCTGCAGAACAGGTTACTGGCTGAATCTATATCCATCCTGATAGAGAGAACACAAATAGATCCAAATAAAAAGGATAAAGTTAATAATACTTTTTTAAATTAAACAATGTAAAAATGTTAATTAGATTCTTGATTTGGATCGTTTTTTGGCCTTTTACTGTTTCTTTACTCTCAGTACTGGTTATTTGTTCTTAGTGAAAGACTATGGCTTAATTGGTTTTGCCTGCAGCTACAAGTCATTTTTTAGACCTAAACGGCTTCCCTTACTGTTGTCTGGAGGTAGGAAATTATTGTATATGGTAATTAGTGGTGTTGCTCTGATGCCATTTTTTGGCACCGATACTTGACTGTGTGGTACCGGCCTTTGCCGATACCATACCAAAATCATCTGTTTGAAACTGGGGTGTGTGTGTGTGTGTATATATGAAGAACTGCATACTACTTGTATGTTATATAATTGCCATCATGGCTTTGTCAAGCTGCTGCCTACCTTTGTGAAGCAGGAAAAAAGACTGATACAAAGTGAATCCAGTAGAACTTTTCATTGTCTACCTGGAATGGGTGACAATAGTTGAATAAACTTTTGGCTCTCAAAATGGTATCGGTGCCCTATAGGTCGGTACTTGCCGATACCTATACCACCATTTTAGTGCTGGATCAGGGCCCCATCCGATACTGGTATCGGTATTGGTGCAATACTAGTAATTAGTATTTAGTTTCCCTTTTTTTTTTTTTACATCTTTGAATATAATGCTAGAAATAAATAGCATACCAACATGCATTTGGCAGAAAAGCCTTCATGCTTAAAGTATTGACTACAAAATACAAAGACAGATAATTTGTATTGCTCTTTTGTATTTTAAACAACATAATAAATATCCATCCATCTTCTCATGCTTATTCCATTCTAAACAAAATTACATTCTTCACATCCAAATGAAACATTCTGGATGTCTAGACATTCATTTCAGATCTCAATATTCTTAATATTACTGGTCAGCCTTTGTATTATTTTAACTATGAAGAAATGTATTCAAGATATCATAAATACATATTCAATCAAGTTGATAAATGTCTAAACTTTGGTCAGCTGGCATGACTCTAAGTCATGGGGTTTATGTCACACGTGACTCTATTAGCTCCAAAATCCTTTTACCTAAACCACAAGGAAATAATTATATTATTATTCTATTTAAATGTTATTGAACAATTCTCCACACCCATTACACAAAGTATACAAGATTAAAATAACTCTAAAACACTATGGTTACATTAAACTGCATGAATACATATTAAAGTGCGCGTCGGCACCACGCCCGTACTTTGAGCTGCAGGCAGTGTGCCCTGGTTACAGGTGTCCAAATCTTGAGGTGTGCTCTGGGGTCGTGGAGATTTAGGCCGTTGCTCAATTCACAAGAACGCGAGTACGGACTTCTGTTCTCACCAAGTATGTTCTTGAGAAGAACACAGGAAAGTGTGAACTTGGGGAGAACTGGAGCACGCAGCATAAATATGGGTCAATTGGAACAGAAGCCTAGTCATGACATCACCACATGCCCGGCTCGTCTGGAGCTGCATTTCTCCTCTTGTTATTAATGGTCTCTAGATAATAACAAATTCTAACTTTTTTCATTTAGTAAGGGAATAATAATTAACTCAGTCAGATAAACAAATATCAAATGAACATTTTACCAAATACAACCAAAAAAGCACCTTCAGAGCCAGCGGCTCTTCAAACACAGCTAGGCCAGTAGAGGGCTGCTGCAGACAGGCTAAAGTTAGATCTGGCTGCCGTTACTCTCGGAGCTCCACTGGTTGCCGCGTTCCTCTCAACTTCGGAAAAGCTTTATTAATTACGCATTAAATTGGTAAATGGGCCATATAGTGATGCTTAAAAGTATAATGTTCTCGCCTCAAACGTACTTTTATTGAACAACAGCAACAGAAAAGAGAACTTTTAGCTTAATACTAAGAGCTGCCACAGTGCATGCTGGGACAGCTGTCAATATCAAGAACGGACAAGTCTGCTCATATGGTTACTCGCTAAATAGGGAGAGGTGATAACAACATTTGGGGACTTTGTTCTCGGTCTGCTATTCTTGTGAATTGGAACAGTACTAGGGCTGAGGCTCATGACGTTTCACGAGTACATTAGCACATGATAACACACAAGTACACATATTGAGAAAAGGTCTCTCATGAGTGGACGAATACGAGATGTGTTTCTGTTTCATATTTCCTCCTCGTTTCTGTGATTAGACTAAGTGAATTTACTAGTTACTAGTCTGACAACGTAACTTCCTTGCACTTGTTTTGATTAGGCCCTCAAAATAATTAAATTAAAATCCAAATAAATGTGATAGTAAAATAAAAAAAAAAGTCAAAACCATTTCCCAAAATATGCATAAGAAATTTATAAATTGTGCAAAGTATTTTTAATAAATTATTTTTTTAAAATCTCCCTATCACCACTATGGCATGCTGCGGCATCCCCACTTTCTGCGGCCATGTATTGACTTGTTATGTTTTTGGCCTGAGTGGATTTAACTTACTCTAGTTTGTTTTTGTTAGCCCAAATACATTTGAGTGTGTTAGTATTAGTTTTATTGTGTGCGTCTGTTAAACCCCAATATTACCTGCCTGTTATTTGTCTAAACTAATGTCTTTTCAAGCAGTTTATCTAATCTAATCATGTTCATTATGTACATAACAGAGATTTGGAAATGAAATAAAAGTGTATGGACTTATATACATATATATTATGAAGTGTTATTCAAAGAGTTTTTTTCCTGAGTGATTTCTTCTCAGGAAAGAATCAGGAAGAGAAAGGTTAATAGTGTGAACACTGAGCTTTCTATTACAAAGTGTTTTTTTCTGCCCTCTTAATTTGATTAAAGAGTACTCTGTTTGGTTTTATGAAACCTTTTATTTTTGTAATAAACCCTGTTAAACTCAACCTCTCCTTCTGGATATATTCTGATGATGCCACCCCCTAATTCTCAACTCCGGGGTCATTACATAAGCCTCAAAACAACCTTGCACGGCTTCTTCAGCTACATTTAACCATCTTCTACTCTTTTGTACAGATTGCCTGTTATAAATGGCCTTTTAGTATGGAGAGTGAAAAACAATATTGTAATTGGGAAATAATGACAAAACCCATCTACCAACAGTTCAGTATCTGTCCTTCAAAATAACATGTTCTGGATGATAAAATCTGTTGTTTACAAGCACTACTTACCCACCTCCCTTGAGTTTTCAAGCTACCTATTTAAATCTCTGGCTGTTTCTCAATTCATAATAAGGAAACTGCAGACTTGCATCCTCACCAAGTTTGTTCTTGAGGAGAACAGGAAAGTTGGACTTGGGGAGAACGGGAGCATGCAGCATAAATATGGGTCAATTGGAACGCTCAGCTAGTCTGCAGCTGCATTTCACCTCCTGTTATTAATAGTCTCTAGATAATGATGCATTCTTACTTTTTCATTTATTGGGGGAATAATAATTAACCCAGTCAGATAAACTCAAATCAAAACAACATTTTGCCAAATAAAACAAAAAACTCGCCATCATAGCCAGCGGTCCTTCACACACGGCTATGCAGAGAGAGGGCTGCTGCAGAAGGGCTAGGATTAGACCTGGCTGCCATGACCCACAGAGGTCCACTGGTTACTGCGATCCTCTCAATTTTGGAATTTATTTTTTAACTAAGCACTAAATCAGGAAATGGGCAATACAGTGATGCTTAAAAGTATAATGTTCTCACCTCAAATGATCTTAAAATGTACTTTTATTGAACAACAGTAACCGAAACTTAATACTCTGAGCTCTATGAGCGCTAACATGAAAGCTGCTGCTGCCGCAGTGCATGCTGGGACAACTGTCAATCTCAAGAACAGACAAGTTTGCTCTGATGCATGCTGGGTAAAGAGGGAGGGATGAGAATAATATCCGGGTACTTTGTCCATTCTGACTTTTCTTGTTCTTGTGAATTGGGACAGTACTAGGGCTGAGCCTGATGACGTTTTTCAAGCACATGAGAACGCACAAGTACACATATTGAAATGGCCCCTGTCTGCTCATATGGTTCTGCAGCCAAATTTCAATAAAAGAAATATTACAGTATTGTCAATATTCTGACTAGGTACCAACTAGGACCTAAAGTTCTTCAAAGTTGTTCCTAAAGACCTCAGATTTAGTGTAATGATCAGTGGAAGAGCTTAAATTTCTCGCTCTTCTCCTTGCTCCTGTTCTGCATACTCAGTATGTCCCTTTCAACTTACTGTAGCTGGTACGTTAAGAAGTGTTAGTCACCGTCTGAAATGTTAATAAGCTGCTTAGAGGTAAAAAAGTTGCTATAGTTACACATCAAAGCAAATATTAAAAAACAAAAGATACTGCCTAAAATCCTTCAAGCTTCACAGCAAAACCTAAGACTAAAAAAAGAAAGAAAAAGAAGAAAAATAGTCAGATCATCAAAGAGATTAACTAAAGTTCAGTATGATTTTCTGTCCTTGTGTTTATGTTGTTTTATATTCTTACCTTTCCAAGTATCTATAGGCCAATATTAAGGTTAGACTTCATTGTTGGGATATGTACATTTCTTCAATAAAAAGCCAATTAAGAATATTTAAATTCTGTTCTAAATCTGAGTTTACATTACTTTTTATTAGCTTTCAAAATCTTTTCCTTTAATCACACTTGGGCACTGAAAGAAATTCTTAAATTAAGTATATTTAACCTTACTTTGAGCAGGTAAATAACATGATTTGCCAATTGAATGAGTATGTTTACTCATAAAATAAGATAATTAGATAATATGCACTTGTAACGTCAAAGCAATTGTATTTTCTTATTTTACATGGTAATTGTCTTGTTCCATTGGCAATGTGTCTCACTTACCTCCTCAATTCAAGAAAAAAATGCACTAAGAAAAAGTGAGTTATTTAGATTTCAGTTTTTTGCAGTGTGCTGTTTCCTCTTGATTTGGGAATAGCACAGCCCTATCACGGTGTGCCAGGGACATGTGAAAGACGTGGCCTTTCTTATTTTTCCTGTTTCAGAGAATTTAATTTTCAGAGTGATTACAATGAAAGGTCTGTTTTAGATGGCTGACAAGATCCTGAGCATATATATTTTTTAATAATTTATTTTATAAATAATGAATATCTTATAATGGCAATGCAAATGTTTCAGCATATCTTACAATGTCCATGTTCTTGCAGGTTATACACAATCTCGGGCTCAGTGAAGGACACAGCACCGGCCAAAGAAGCTCACATCGAGATATAAAACAAACAGTTGAGACTGTGTGACCTTTACCTGTTGTACCATGGACATCTTGCCTTGTTCCCCGCCTGCTGTGCCCTATACCTAACCGATCACACGCTGCCTGCAGTCACATCATCATCTGCTCACCTTTGCTGCTGGTTCCTGGATATTGCAGCTCCCTTTCCTCACTGAATATCAACCCTTTATGTAGCTTGCTACCTCCTTGTGATTATACTACTTTATCCTCACAAGGACGTCCTATATCTGTAGTGTACACTGGTTTAAACATACAGATCACATGTTGTGTAAACATTTTGATTTTTCACCTCCAGTATTAGACTTTGCAATAAAATGCCTGACACAGGAATGGGAAATTGAGAGTTTTCCAATACAAGTCACAATTTAAGTTAAAATGTCTTTGTATAAAATGTAGTGACAAATCAATAATTTGGCATGTTTGACATTTTTAGCTGAACTGGAAATTACAATTTCAAAGAAAAAACTATTATTATGTTATTATTTTTTGCTGTTTGTACAGGCTGTTGGTGTTTGTAGTTTTACACTTGTGTGTTTTGGTGAATTTATATGTATTGGAGCAAAGCACTGGATCACATTATCTCACTAGTTAAGGGCACTGACAGAGAGATCTTTCAATTATTTGGTTACTGGAAATCCATACCAGAAAAAGTTGAGAATATATTGTTTGACAGCATGGATAAAAAAAAAGACATGAGGTCAATAATTCAATGTATAGCTCTTTCCAAGAAAACACATAAACAGTATAAGAGCACTTTATTTTGCAAACCATTCAGAATGCACTGATGAAAGTTTGTTGTCATAGTTTTGTATCTGGTCAAGTGTTGCAGAAAATGGTTTCATTAATCTAAAGACAACAAAATACATAAATTCCTACAAGAACATACAATTCAAGAAAGAGTTAAAGTTAATTCAGGGATGACTAAAATGTATTTATTTTTGCTATATATTTTCTAGTTTTTTTTGGGGGGGGTGGGGCCATATCTCTAAGAATGAAAGTTTTTGTCTTTTCTTTCATAATCCACAAAGTGTGCATTTCTGTTTTGCCAAGAGTTTGTGTGATATAAACTGACCAAGAAATGTAAGAATACCTTTGTTTGGGTATTTCTTCATTTCGAAATTGCTTTTAAGTAATGAATCTTCCGTGTTTTAAAGTGTATATATTTCCTCATAAACAGTTCCACATTGTAAGGAAAATGTATCAGTGTGTTGAGGAGCGGACTTGAGTATGTAGGTGTTGCCCATTAAAAACTCACCAAAGCAAAACAATATTCTTTCAGTTATGGGCTCTTCTTCGATGCCTTTATTGAATTAGATGATTAAACTTTGATGATATAACACATATAGGCCATCTAACAATTTATCAGTCAGTGTTGTTTTCATCAACGATGAGGATGAAGAAATTATTTCGTTGACACTAACTGACGAGCTAAACATGCTTTGTTGACGAAAGCTTCAGGGTTATGAGTGTGAGTTTTGGTTAAAGAGACAAGACAAAAAATTAGCGGGTAGTCGGTTAGATATTTAAACTGCATCATCGTGCGGTAATCTGCTAAGTAGTATCAGCCGTGCAGCGATGCACATTCTGCATGACCACAAATGGATCATGGCAGCAGCGGCAGGATGAAAATAATCCAGAATGGTTTGGGTACTACGCGCCAAACTCAGCTTGTGCAGAATTGCGTCTTTGCGTGTGCTTAGATTAGACTCTGTGCTTTACACTCCACACAAATGGTTCGCTTTCAGCAGTATGGCTATTCCTGCTCTCGCTACTCAATAAACTGTATGTGGCTGATCCTCTAACCAATGTAAAAATCCCTTGGTCTAACTATAAAAATTTAATTTTTTCCAGTGCACAAGAGGTGATACCAAACATTCTTTAAGTTCTTTTAAAAGGAATCCCTAAATTATATCCAAAGAAAATATTTCATTGAATACTGTTTATTTTTTTATAAAGACCCAGGTGAAAAGGTGTATGGATCTTTGTTTATTTCTCTCTCATATTTCTCTTTCTATCTATTTAAATATGATGTAAATGTTTCCTTGTATTTAATTAAAAATTTTCTTTGTTCCCTTTAAATATTTCAACATTTTATTTAGCACACTCATTCAATTTTGGTCTGGATTGCCATGGCATTACAAGGCAATTATGTAGGTTCTCTCTGTATTTCTTCCCCCTGTGAATTAAAATCTTCTTTGACCCCTGAGCTGCGGTAACCGAGGGGCAAAATTCTCAGAAAAAAAAAATAAAAAATTACCAAAGTAGGAAGAAGAATATTTTTGTTCTTTGCTTTTTTGGAGCAATGAAAATTTTATTGATCTGTGTGTAATGCATAATTCATAGTAGATCAGGTAGTATTTGCTTTGGGATGGAAAACTTGTATGTCTAAAAACATTCCTTTATTGTACATTTTGTCATTCTTTTGTATGAAGTAGGGTATTATTAATTAAAATTTGAGTTCTATAAATCAAAGTTTTCTGCCCAAGAGCAATGATGAACTCCACAGCAGCATTCTATTCCCAGCAATTGTAATATCTAGGCAAGAGCTCTTAGTCTGGTAAAGAATCTGGTTGTTAATCGAAATTGTAAAGGTTCACCTTTTTTGCAACAAAAAACTGACTAAAACCTTTTTAAGTTTTAGTCTACTAAAACCGACTAAAATTATCACATATCACAATGAATAAAATGTGGCTAAGACAAATAATAGTTTTTGTCCTGAAGACAAGGACTAAATCTAAGATGGCTGCCAAAAACAACACTGTTATCAGTTTAACAAACTTGGGCCATGTCAGAATGTTTTGGTTCATCTAGCATTAACCTTTCAATAAGGCTGAAGTCAAGACTGAACATAGGTGTCTGATAACCTAAATTCTATGAGGGTAGGTACTGACATCTTTGAAGATGGAGATATTGACTTGGCAATGGTTGGAGGACTCCATTCCAACATCCCTGCAATTGTTTTTCCTGCAATGATACCAAGGATTGTTGTCACATATTAAACCAACCCAAATTTATTAAACTACTTCCTCGAAAACCTGTCTGACATTGGCTAATACAATTCAGGGAGTAGGGCTCAGGGGCTAGAAGACTAACTCGTCTGTTCATGAAGTTGTTTCCTAGTTTGTGAAGAGTCTTCATATCAGAGACATTTGGTGCCATTTAAAGAGAAACAAACCTGCTTTCCACGCATTTAAAGGAAAAGTCTGGTCACATTCAGAATACAAACTTCTGAAAGTACTTTGAATATGGAATTATTACATACTTTTAATAAATAAAAGCGTTTTTGGTTAGGAGTAATTTCATTTGAATGTACTTTACTGAAGACATCCATGTTTGTCAAAGAGCAGTACTGCCACCTACAGGTTTTTGACGTCACGATGCGCCATCGGCTGTTGAGCAAGTCCTAGTGCTGTATCTGGTGTTTGTCACAACAAAGGGGAAAGATGAAATAACAATTTTTTTTTTTTTACTTTTACCCAACGTATTACAAAATCCAACTACCATGCACGTGGGAATTGTCCGTTTAACTATAGCTCTGGTGAATTTCAATGGTGAAGTCTTTATCTTAAGTAACTGTTGATTACAGATGCGCTGCCACTGATTTTGCCTGTAAAGCGGGGAGAATGTCGCTAGGCTTACCGCACCGTGACGTCACTGCCGGAAGATGCCAGGAGTGAGTTGTTTCAATATTTGGGCAAAAATGGCCGTTCATGGACTCAGTGATCGCAATGAAAAATATTATTTTCATTTTTTGACTGATTAATGCTAAATTCATTAAATAAACATATTAATTTTAGGTATAGATAATAATCCATTGATCATTCCTTGCTGACCGAATTTTTCCTTTAAGATTTTTTCTAAGAGTCTTTGTTACATTTTGTACTAAAAACATTTATAACGCTCTATGTTCTGCTGCAAGACAGCTGGAAGCACTGGAAGTTTAGAGAAAAAAAAGCCTATTTGCATTTGGGTGTCTGAGTCTTATTTTTTTAGGACAAAAAGTGAAGGTAGAAAGGAAAGAATAACAATTACCTTAATTAGAAAGTTGTGCTAGAATATCATGTACATTTCATATCGTTATTTTCCATTAAGTATATCTGTTTATCTGTACGGAATCAAATTATTTGTAAGCTGAACCTTTACAATTTCATGATGTAAGGAAATTTGTTGAACTGTTTTGATTAAAAGGTACTAAACACAGATGCATACAACAATTTACTACCACACGCAATAACAGATGTGAAATTAAGATTTTAGTTGTAATTTGACTTAAAAAGTTAAAAGGATGTGAAAAATGTTGCACTGTTTTAAGAGGTAATCAGAACAAGACATTGATGGAAGAAAAACCCAACAATTTTTTTTTACAAATTTGTATCGACAGTGTCATGTCTGGCTGAACCTTACGGACCCACATGCAGAATCAGGCACGGACACAACTGAAGGGAGAAGGTTTATTGTTAACTCAGCCAACACTGAATGGGGAAGAACTGAGAGTCTCTGGGAATACACTGCCACAGGCTGTGCAGGTGGCTGGAGGTGCGCTGAAGGAGGAGGCGTTCGTCACGGAGCTGTCACAGAGGTGGTGGAGAGCAGGCAGTCAGACTGAGGCGATCGTCAGAGAGTTTTCACTGAGGTGGTGGAGAGCGGGCAGGCAGACAGAAACTAAGCTGCAGATGGGAACAGCTCACGGAGTTAGACGCAGTACGGATCAGTCCAGGAGCGCTTCGATTAAACCTGGGAATCGAGAGAGACAAGAGGTGAGCAATTAGGAACCTTTCAACAGGAATCAGACAAAAAAACTTTCTCGTGGGGAATTTCACGTTGGCTAGATTGGTACCAGAGTATGGGGACCATCAGGCGAGGAAGAGATGGCTGCAGCTCCTTAAATCCCTCACAGGTAGATGGGTTGATGGATCTCAGGTGCTCAGACAGCCGGCCAAGCCCACCTGCAGCGCTCCAGAAGAAATAGAGAAACACTCCACTCAAGGGTTCTGACAGACAGTATATATTTGAATTAGATCAATCAAGTCCAAGTAGAACCACTCAGAGTTTACCACAGCATAACATGTATGAAAAACCATCAGTGGAGCACACATTTGACGAGTCATGATGACAACAGGAAACAGGAAGTGCTGATTTCACTCCACTGGAACTAGAGACATTAATGCGGAAAATAAGTTGGGATTTAATTTTGGACACTCTAAAGTCAAATGTACGAGAAGGGGATGGTAGAGATATATTTACTTGGAGATGGTCAAAGTACTGTGATGGTCTTAGTTCTGGAAAAGCTTAGAATGCAGGAAATATCACTTAGATATGTCACAGCTCTATGTTACAGCACTAAATTGAACATGAAATGAGTACTCTTGCAAGGCTTATTATAAATACTTGTAATTGTTATTATTTAAGAAAACCTTAATAATGAACAAGCATACACAACAGGTGTTTGAAAATCATCAGAGAGCTGAAGAAGCGCTGCTCAATTCAGTTCTGACACAACTAGGCCTAGACTGGAGCCATTCATGAGATGACTTATAGGACAATTGTCTCTTTAATAAGAGGGCTCTTCTTCATCCTCATGTTGCTTCTTTTTGTGGCTTTAATTTCTGAAATGTAACAGCAAGAAGAAGCGATCTCTCGGAGCTATCACAGAGCTCTTACATTCTGATAACAACTGAGTTCCTTCTTACATGACTTCAGTTAACTATATCAATCAGTGCAGCATCCTTTAATCTTATTTTATCATGACCAGAAAAAATATATATTTTCTAGCCTATCAAATTTTTAAAACAGTGATTCATAAACATTGAACCTGTTGTTTCCCGCTTCATCTGGGACCGGGTTGTCGGGACATCAGACTCCCAGACTTCCCTCTCTGCAGTGACCTGCTCCGGCTCTGCTAGGGAGAGCCTGAGGTGCTCCCTGGCCAACTGAGAGCCATAGTCTCTCCATTGTGTCCTCAGTAATCCCTTGCACCTCCTCCCCGTGGGACTTGCTTGGAAAAGATCTGAAAATATGAAAAAAAGTCTGAGCTTCCTCAGCTGACTCTGAGAAACAGATCTACTCTGTGCTTCTCATGAATAATTGACCTCCTCACCCTATGTCTAAGCGTGTGCACAGCCACCCTGTGGAGAAAACTCATTTCAACCTCTTGTATCCAGCATCACGTTCTTTCTGTCATGATCCATGTTTCATGACCATACTTGGGCGTAGAAACATAGAGCGACCAGTAAATCGAGAGCTTTGCCTTTTTGCTCAGCTCTTCCTTCACATGACAGAGCAGTGCAGGATCTGCATTATAGCAGCAACCGATCCATCTATTGGTCTCATGCTCCACCAGGACCCCCAACTCCTTCACTCAAGGCAGGAACTCTCCTCCGAACCTGAGGGGCACAAGCCACTTTTTTCCTATCAGGAACCATGGCCTCGGATTTGATGGAGCTGATTCTCATCCCGCTTCACACTCTTCAAGCAGGTTGCCTCAGTGCATGCTGTCGATCTTGGTGGGAGGCAGCTAGCTTAACCTGCATAAAGCAGGGATGAGATCCCCTGGTGCCCAAACCACATCCCCTCTGGCCCTTGGCTTTACGTAGAAATTCTGTCCATAAAAGTTATGAGCAGGATCGGTGACAGAGGGTAACCCAGTAACACTCCAACATGCACAGGGAATAAGTCAGAGTTAATGTCTGCAACACGGACCAAATTCCTGCTCTGTGTTTATACAGCTGGGGTCGCCAGGAATTTATGGGCCCCATGCAAATAAAAAAATTAGACAACCTTTAAAACTGCAATGAAGTTGCACTGAAGATGATCTTTTACATTGTCAATGTAATTTTTATTGTAAGATTTCTACAAAGGAAAGTTATCAGAATGTGAAAAAGTTAAATATACATTAACTTTAAACTTTACATTTACATCCTATCAAAATAATAACAGCTTATTTTAAAACACAGCTGTATTTATGTACACATGACTAGAATATAGGTTTAGGATTGTGAATATATATTCCTATGAAGTTTCGCTATAACTTTATTAAAGGACAGATTATTTTTATGCTGGCCCTGAACATTTTTTATTCACCTGATGTAATGACAAAAAAACATATTTCTTATTAAAAAAAAAACGAAGTAACATCAAACGATACCAGGTGTCTGGTGAAGATGGAATTAGATGGAAGCCTAAACATTGAAGTGTACAGTATAGGAAACCTACTTACACAGACCATATGTATATATATATATATATACATATATAAAAATGGTAAAAAGAATGGGACTGCTGGTGGATCATCTTCTTACATGATGAAGGAGGGACAAATACATTTATTTATTGTAAATATCCTGCTAGCGTTTAGCTGATGTTAACTCTCTGGTAACTATGGTGTTTTCCTGTTCTGTGGTCTGGTTGATAAATGTAAACTCTCAGCTCTGTGAGCTTACTGGCATAGTTATTTGGCCTCTGTGTTATTTGGAAACACACAATAGGCTCAATAAATGCTGGATTAATACCAGTTTATTTTTCTTGAAAACAAAAAATGAAACACAACAAAATAATAATAAAAAACTTGCAGTCATGCTCCATTTCAGACAGCACCCAGCTGGGCGGCATTATTAATGATGTGCTTCTCCTACGATATTAACGAAGAATAACTAAGTAGTTGTTTCCAGCAGGGAGCTATTTTATTTTAATCAACAGGTTATTAATCTATCCTTATATTCAACTATTCAGTTAAGAAACCTGTCTGAAAAAAAATGAGAGGGGTGCCGGATGCCTTCTCCCTCTCTCCTCTTGCTCCTTTATTTCTCTTCCTTTAGGAAACCCAGACTTTGAGGTTCTGCATTTTTTAGCCACACTGCTGCTTATTTAAACATTTTCTTGTTAATTGTTTTCCTTTGTTTTCACTACGTCCAATGACGTGTGTGGCATTTAATCCGCAGTACGAGCCAGCTGCTGGTAACAGACGGGGAGACCTGATGTGATGCAGGACCCAAGGATCAAACCTTTGTTGCAATTTCAAGAGAAGGGGGGTTTCAATTTATTCATGGTCTGTTTCACTGTTTACTGCTAAAAATTAAGATTATTTGTTTTACTGCTGGATTTTCTTTTCAGATTAGAAAAATATAGCATGACAAATCTTTTCTTCTTCTTTTGGGCCCTCTTTATTCAAGGGCCCTTAGAATCGTCCTACCTTTTCCCCCCAATACATCGCCCCTGGGTTCAGCAGCAAGTTTAGGTCAGTAGGAGGAATGGGATGTATCTGTCAAAAACAAACAGAACAGAATGGAACAGATGACAAGAAAGTGATAATTAAATTCTTAAAAATGTCAGGATGTAGTAATTATTTCTGGGAAAAAAGGGACATAGAAGTATCTGGCAGCATGGGTGCTGAACCTTAATGAGTTCTGAGCCAAAAGGGGAGACCATAATAGGGTTAAATATCAAATGTATACTGGCATGAGCTACTGAAAATGCCTTAGTGTTGTGTTTTGTTTTGTTATCCCCTACTTTACATTTAATCATCTATATCCTTGAACTTTATAAAAAATGTAAATGTCAGAAACGTGACACAATTGTGATGATCACAAATGTCTATTCAACAATGTATGTAGTTCATAGACTAATAATAAATGAAGTATTATAGTAAATAAAATATCGTCTTTATTGTTTATTTATATTGACAAAATATACATCAATCTGAAAGTGACATCTAAAGAGAGAAACTTATTGTAATCATGCTTTGCCTTTCTTCAACAGGCCCAGAAAAGCTAGCTAGAGTGATTTATGGCGCTAAATACAAAGAAATCCTGTATAAAAACATGTTTGAGACTGTAATATATAGGAGACTACAATTTAAAGGATTCATCATATTCCTTCAGCTTCACTTTTACAAATGACTTTGTTGGTCTATCACAGGGATTTGCAACTGCTCTTCTGGACCCTCTATAATAGCTCCTAAGAGTGGCTAAAATTAAATACCTACTAATGTAGTAAAATAAAAAATACCAGTGTTAGAAGGTTTAATGGGTTTTATTTTAACTGAATTTTATTAAAAGAATGACATAAAAAAGGACACGGAATATGCTTTTAGACATATTTTTCTTGTCTTTAGATTGGAAATCATTATTACTGATATTTATGCAATACAAAACAACAGCAAATGCTTGTTCTGATATATCCAGCTGGTAAGACATTTTTCTGATTGTTAACATTTACAAGTGCAACCTCCAAAACAGAATGTTATCTTAGCATGAACTAGACTACCAACATAAACAGCCCTCTTTAACACAAAACTAGAGAAAAATTGTGATGTTTTCCGCATCATCACATTACCCAGCAGCCCTTGCGGCTACTTACACCTTATTAAAATGAGTGTCTGAGTGACTGGTGGAAAAAGGAGAAATAAAGTTTGGACTGACTGACGCAAAGCTACTGACTAAACAGTTCATTATGACCTATTATGTACGCCTACAGTTCAGAATTCATGTTTATCTATAAACACTTAATAAAAACAAAAACGATCTAGAAATAAGTAAATGTTTCTTAAATGAAGTGTATTTATCCTATTTTAAGTAGGTAAATGAGGTAGTTTGCCAATGGAATGAGTATTTTTACTCCTAAAATAAGATAATTAGATAAAATGCACTTGAAATAAGATAATGCAATTGTGTTTTCTTATTTTAAATGTAAATTGTCTTGTTCCATTGGCAAAATGTCTCTTTTACCTCCTCAATTCAAGAACAAATGCACTTATTTAAAGAAAAGATTACTTATCTAGATTTCCATTTTTTCCAGTGTATTATTTATTTTCATCATCAGTTATCATAGTAGAAAAGCTGTCTCAAGCAATTTGTGATGCATTTTGGAAACAGGAGATGTGCCCCTAGTGTAACACACCAACTGGCTTGAGAAACCTGTTCAAAGACTTACTTTTCTTATTATTTAGGCAGCACACACATATCATCCTTATCTTATTTTATCCTTATCATTATCTTATTGTATATTTTAATTTCTTATTTGTACTCAGAATCTTATTTTTCTCTCTTCTGTAAACGGTTGAACCACAAAAAAAAAAAATTTCCCACAAGGGATTAATAAAATAATTCTGACTCTGATTCATGAATCCCTTTGGCAGATTTCAAATGAGCCATTTTAATATAGATTAATCTAGATTTAAGAAATGGAGGACACGATGGAAGAATCCAGGATCGCACCTTTGTTGAAAGATGCTTCAACTTCTACAACCCTGGACAAAAGACCCGGCAAAGAAATGGTGGACACGATGGATGACTCCGAGACCACACTTGCGGTGAATGATGCTTCAACTTCGACAACCCCAAACAAAAGATCTATGTCGTTGAGCGGAACATCTTTATTATTGGAGACGTCAATTTCTGTATTCCAAGCTTCAAACCACCCCTCGAAGCTCGCAAGAAATCAGCAATGTATTTATCCCGGGTTCAGCATTCTCCCCTAGAAACACTGCATGAAGAATGGTCTTTAGAGGATTCTGGCATGGTTGGTGCATGGGGATACATCTTCAAATATGAATCCTGCAAGCTCTACCTTTACTAACTGGACCGAGAACAGAAGCTCATACCCTTTTCTGATACATGCAACCTTACCTATAATGATTGGGCGGTGCTGAGGTTGGCCATCCCCTACAATACGGAAATAAATGAGGAATTGGCTACACCAGACCAGTCAGAGTTGATCGGTTTTCAATCTGATGTGGAAATTGTTAATAGAAAGGTACTCTTTAATGCAATATTGCAAACAAAATCTACCACAAACGGGTCCTGGTCTCTCCAAGCAAGTAGGCGAAGGAGCTACGATGATTTATCCCCCGACCTGTTTGTTTTAGAAGCTTTCAATACAGAAAGTGGGATCTTTAGGACCATGCCGGTGTTACTCTTTAATGTATGGTGCCAAAAAATGAATGAAATTGGGGTTCGAATTTCCAACCTCTGCCGGAGTTCACGCTGCTTGCTTGATATTCTGACTGTGAAAAAACTCTGAATTTGGGGACACGCCTTTAAAACTAACCCTCTTTTAGACCCACCCTCCACCCTATGTATTTAGCGTGAGGAAGCATACAATCAGAAATCTCCTCAAGAAGGGACATACCTACACCGGAGCCAGCTCCAATGTCAGAGGATCAAGAGAGCACATCCAGCCAGTCACAGTCAGGGAAACAGGACTACACTGGAAAACAGGCCGATCTCCAACATCTATAAACAAAGGTGTTGATGGAAGCAGCACAGCTGATATTTCTCTCCGGGATGGTGTCCTAGCCAAACAGGAACAGGCAAAGCTACTATGAGAAAAAGCAGAGAGAGCATAACGTTAGAGATTGAACTAACAGATTCTGCAGAGTGGGAGAATAGAGATAGAATGAAGCAGAATGATGAAATGGGAGACACTATGTCCTCCAGATGTCTAAGCCTATAGCAGCATAACTATAAAGATAGCTCAGGATAACCTGAGCCACTCTAACCATAGGCATAGCTCTAGATTGGTTTAGATCAAATTTGGCTGAACGTACTTTTTGTGTCTGTCTTGATGGTCATAGGCCCCCCTCTGCTCCACTGTCATGTGGTGTCCCACAGGGCTCAGTTCTAGGCCCGCTCCTTTTCTCACTTTACCTTCTTCCGCTCGGCTCTATTTTTAGAAAACATGGGATTGCCTTTCACTGCTATGCAGATGACACACAGATATACTTACCGCTAAAGAATGTAAA